>NW_017672987.1:151511-156741 GCF_001879085.1 Nicotiana attenuata
AATCCCTAAATATAGTTTTCAAGTTTTCTTCCCAAAATTTCAAAATCGACCCGGCCCGCTTGGTCAGAACCCGAGGTTCGAACCAATTTCACATCACCCATTCCCCCACGAGCCCGGATATACAATTTATTTTCAAATTCGACCCCAAAACGAGGTCTAAATCAAAGAAAATTGAAAAGCCCTAATTCTACCCTTTTCCCCCAATTCCAACCCTAGATTACATGATTTAGGCTTAGAAACTCATTAATTGATGAAGGAAGATGAAGGAAATGGGTGGGAAATTACTTACCCAAGTGGTCTTTAAGAATGGGAGCTTCAATGGATTCCTAGAGCTTGGGGGAGAAGAGAGTTCGTGAGAAATTTGAGTTAAACCTGTAACTATTCTGTTTCTGGACTTAAATTATAACTGGGCGATTTTGCCCTACGCGTTCGCGGGAGAGAGGTCGCGTTCGCGATGGGCAACTGGTCGGTTATCGCGTTCGCAATGGAAAGGACGCGAACGCGAAGTAGGAAGCTGGGGGGGGGGGGGTTCCAGGTATTGTTATACGCGAACGCGTTAAGAACCACGCGAACGCGATGAAGAGGGTTGTAAAGCTACGCGTTCGCGAACATTGGAATGCGAACGCGAAGAGGGAATTTCTGGGGCCTGAGTTTGACTTACACGATCGCGATAATGGAGACGCGAACGCGAAGGAGACCAACACTGAAGCTATGCGAACGCGAGGGAGGAATGCAAACGCGAAGAAGGAATTCACTGTGTAAAAATTGCAGAAAATCTGCTAACTCCCTATGTCCAAAACTACCCCGAATACCTCCGAAAACACCCCTGAGCCCTCGGGGCTCCTAACCAATCACACACACTAACTCAACAACATCCTACGAACTTAACCGTGCGATCAAATCGCCAAAATAACATCAAAAAAGAGGAATCAAACCTCAAAATCATCACTTTTTCATCAAACTTCATAAACTTTCATTTTTAGATATTTAGGTCCGAAACACGTCAAATGACGTCCGATTTCAACCAAATTTCACAGAAAGCGCTTAAATCATATATAAGACCTGTATCGGGTGCCGGAACCAAAATACGGGCCCGATACCAACACGTTCTAATCAATTTCCTTTTCAAATTTCCATATTAATTTTAGAGAAACAATTTCACAGAAAAATTCATTTCTCGGGCTCTAGACCTCGGAATTCGACTCCGAGCATATGCCCGAGTCTCGTATTTTTCTACAGACCCTCCGGGACCGTCCAATCACGGGTCCAGGTCCGTTTACCCAAAATGTTGACCAAAGTCAACTTTATTCATATTAATATCAAAATTCACCATTTTTCACACAGAATTCATTTTTAAGCTATCCGGCTATGCGCCCGGACTGCGCACGCAAATCGAGGCGACTAAAAATGAGGTTTTCAAGGCCTCGGAAGCACGAAAAAAGAGGAAATCCGGTGATGACCCTTTGGGTCGTCACATTCTCCACCTCTAAAACAAACGTTCGTCCTCGAACGGACAAAAGAAAGAAGTACCTGAGTCAGAAAATAGATGAGGATAACAGCTCCGCATATCAGACTCGGACTCCCAGGTCGATGCCTCAGGAGGCTGACCTCTCCACTGGACACGCACTGAAGGAAAACTGTTCGACCTCAACTGTCGAACCTGCCGGTCTAGAATAGCTACCGGCTCCTCCTTGTAAGACAGATCCTTGTCCAACTGGACAGTGCTGAAATCTAACATGTGGGCTGGATCACCGTGATACCTCCGAAGCATGGACACATGAAACACTGGATGCACGGCTGACAAGCTGGGTGACAAGGCAAGTCCGTAAGCCACCTCTCCCGCTCGATCGAGAATCTCGAATGGGCCAATGAACCTAGGGCTAAGCTTGCCCTTCTTCCCAAATCTCATCACGCCCTTCATAGGCGACACTCGGAGCAAGACCCGCTCACCAACCATGAAAGCTACATCTCGAACCTTACGATCCGCATACTCTTTTGCCGCGACTGAGCCGAACGAAGCCTGTCCTGAATGATCTTGACCTTGTCCAAGGCCTCCTGAACTAAATCTGTACCCAATAACCGAGCCTCCCCCAGCTCAAACCATCCGACTGGAGACCGACATCGCCTACCATACAACGCCTCATATGGAGCCATCTGAATGCTGGACTGGTAGCTGTTGTTGTAGGCAAATTCCGCTAAAGGTAAGAACTGGTCCCACGAGCCTCCGAAATCAATGACACAGGCTCGGAGCATATCCTCCAATATCTGAATAGTCCTCTCGGACTGGCCGTCCGTCTGAGGATGGAACGCTGTGCTCAACTGAACCTGGGTGCCCAACTCCTGCTGAACTGCTCTCCAGAAGCGCGAGGTAAACTGCGTACCCCGATCCAAAATAATAGATACCGGCACCCCATGAAGGCGAACAATCTCTCGGATGTAGATCTCAGCTAACCTCTCCGATGAATAAGTGGCTGCAACAGGAATAAAATGCGCTGACTTGGTCAGCCTATCAACAATGACCCAAATAGCATCAAACTTCTTCCGAGTCATCGGAAGTCGAGTAACGAAATCCATGGTAATCCTCTCCCACTTCCACTCGGGAAGCTCAATCCTCTGAAACAAACAACCAGGCCTCTAATGCTCATACTTAACCTGCTGATAGTTCAAACATCGAGCCACATATGCAACAATATCTTTCTACATCCTACGCTACCAATAAAGCTGCCGCAAGTCCTGATACATCTTCGCGGCGCCCGGGTGAATAGAATACCGAGAAATATGGGCCTCCGCTAAGATCAACTCTCGAATCCCATCGAAATTGGGCACACAAACTCGCCCCTGCAACCTCAAAACACCATCATCATCTAAGGTCACCTTCGTGGCACCTCCACGCTGCACCGTGTCTCTCAGGACACACAAATGGGGATCATCAAACTGCTGATCACGGATACGCTCCAATAATGAAGAACGAGCGACCGTACAAGCTAGCACTCTGCTACGCTCAGAAATGTCCAACCTCACAAATCGATTGGCCAGGGCCTGAATATCCAAAGCAAGCGGTCTCTGGCTGACCGGAACATAAGCAAGACTACCCATGCTGGCGGACTTCCTACTCAATGCATCGGCCACCACATTGGCTCTCCCCGGGTGGTACAAAATAGTAACATCATAGTCCTTCAATAGCTCTAACCACCTCCGCTGCCTCAAGTTCAACTCCTTCTGCTTGAACAAGTGTTGCAGACTCTTGTGATCCGTGTATACCTCACACGTCACACCTTATAGGTAATGCCTCCAAATCTTCAAAGCATGAACAATGGCTGCCAACTCGAGATCATGAACCGGGTAATTCTTCTCGTGGATCTTCAACTGCCTCGAAGCATAAGCAATGACTCTGCCATCCTACATCAATACCGCACCAAGCCCAATACGGGAAGCATCACAATAAACTGTATAAGGCCCTGAGCCCGTGGGCAAAACTAATATCGGTGCCGTAGTCAGAGCTGTCTTGAGCTTCTGAAAGCTCGCCTCACACTCATCCGACCATCTAAACTGGGCACCCTTCTGGGTCAATCTGGTCATCGGGACTGCTATGGATGAAAATCCCTCCACGAACCGACGGTAATAACCTACTAACCCCAAGAAACTCCAAATCTCTGTAGCCGATGCTGGTCGAGGCCAGTTCTTGACTGCCTCAATCTTCTTCGGGTCCACCTGAATACCCTCTACTAATACAACATGACCCAGAAATGCAACCGAACTCAACCAGAACTCGCACTTCGAGAACTTAGCATACAACTGACTATCCTTCAGAGTCTGAAGAACCACTCTGAGGTGCTGCTCGTGCTCCTCCTGGCTGCGGGAGTACACCAGAATATCATCAATAAAGACTATCACGAACATGTCCAAATATGGTCTGAACACTCGGTTCATCAACTCCATGAATGCTGCTGGGGCATTGGTCAACCCAAACGACATGACCAGGAACTCATAATGCCCGTACCGAGTGCGGAATGTTGTCTTAGGGACATCGGATGCTCTAATCCTCAGCTGATGGTAGCCAGATCTCACGTCTATCTTTGAAAACACCTTTGCACCCTGAAGCTGGTCAAACAAATCATCAATCCTCGGCAGTGGATACTTGTTCTTTATCGTCACCTTGTTCAATTTCCGGTAATCAATACACATCCTCATCGATCCATCCTTTTTCTTCACAAATAACACTGGCGCACCCCAAGGAGAAACACTAGGCCTGATAAAACCCTTCTCTAGCAAATCTTGCAACTAGTCCTTTAACTCCTTCAACCTTGGCGGGGCCATGCGATACGGCGGAATAGAAATAGGCTGCGTGCCTGGGGCCAGATCAATACAGAAATCAGTATCCCTGTCGGGCGGCATACCCGGCAGGTCTGAAGGGAAAACCTCGGGGAACTCCCGAACAATAGGAACAGAATCAATAGAAGGAACCTCTGAGCTGGAGTCGCGAACATACGCCAGATAAGCTAGACACCCCTTCTCGACCATGCGTCGAGCCTTCACATATGAGATAACACTGCGGGTGGCATGACCTGGGGTCCCTCTCCACTCCAATCGGGGTAAATCTGGCAAAGCCAAGGTCACGGTCTTGGCGTGACAATTCAAGATAGCATGATACGGGGACAACCAATCCATCCCTAATATAACGTCGAAATCCACCATGTCTAAGAGCAATAAATCAACACGGGTCTCAAGACCCTCAAACACTACCACACAAGAACGATGAACTCGGTCGACCACTATAGAATCACCCACCGGTGTAGATACATAAATAGGAATACCCAAGGCATCACTAGTCATAGTCAGGTAGGGTGCAAAATAGGACGACACATATGAATACGTAGACCCAGGGTCAAATAGCACTGAAGCATCCCTATCACAGACCAGAATAGTACCTGTAATAACTGCATCTGAAGACTCAGCCTCTGGCCTGGCTGGAAGAGCATAACACCGGGACTGGGCCCCACCTCCCTGAACCATATCTCTGGGACGATCGGCTGCTGGCTGGCCTCTACCTCTGGCGGTCCGAGCTCTACCTCTATGATCTCTACCTCCACCTCTATGGCCTCTACCCCCGCCTCTAGCTGGCTGGGCGGCCTGTGGATCACCTGATGACTGAATCATAGGACGAGGACCCTGCTGCTGAGAGCTGTCAGAAGCTCGAGGGCAATACCTGGCAATATGTCTCGTGTCGCAC
>NW_017672988.1:0-4143 GCF_001879085.1 Nicotiana attenuata
TTTTTAAAAAGTCAGAAGCAATAAAACAATGTTAAAGATGTAAGGACAATCGAGGGATTTTGAAAATCTCTTCGAGCCCAAAATTGTGTGAAACTGGGTCAGATAGAACATAAAGAAATACTATTGAAACACATCTTGCCGCATCAGGTTGAAGCCAAAGGCAAGTTTGCCCAACTGTCAAGGGCCGTTCGTGGTAAGGAAAGTGAGAGTGTTGTCTAATGGTGCTTTGTATTCAATAGATGTAGGAGGCAAATGTGCGGATATGGTTATCAAGTCTGATATAATCAAGATGTTACGAATGTTTTCCCTGTTTTGCTTAATTGCATTTGTTTGTACTTAGCATGTTTTGAAGATTGGAATGACGAAGGCATTTTGTTCTGCTATCTAAACACTTTATCCTTTGTTACCCCCCTTTGAGCCTTATGTATTTTCTTTCATACCCCTCTTTTGGAATCATGACAAAGTTCGTAAACACAAGCATGGAAAGTAAGTGAAGGAAAGGGAGAAGGGAACAGCGAAAAGAGAGAGAGAAGAAAAATGAAAAAAAAAAGGAAAAGAGAAGGAAAAGAAAAAGAAAAAGAAAAATAAAAAGAAAAAGAAAAAGAAAAGAAAAGAAAAAGGAAAAGAAAAAGAAAAAGAAAAAGAAAAAGAAAAAGAAAAGAAAAAGAAAAGAAAAGAAAAGGAAAAGAAAAGAAATGAAAGGAAAGAAAAGAAAAGTGGAAGAAAAGGAAAGACCGCAACAACGAACGTATTTATGACCTGAACTACGTTTGACTTGATCCCGAAAGGGTACGTAGGCAGCCTCTCTCTGAGGTTCAGTCACACCGAAATAAAAGTCCAAAGTCCCCAAGGAAGAAACTGGGGCAGAAGTTGTGGTTGTTGTGGGAAATCTGATTCCGAAAGTTGTAATTTTGAACCCATGTTGAATTGTTTTGAGCCTTTGATACCCTTTCTTTCTAACCCTATCCAAAAGCCCACATTACGGTCCAAAGGAAGACCTTCTGATCAGTCTTCGAGAGATGCCAAGTCAAGCGAGTAGAGGTGAATCATATCAGGGGCAACACTCCGATCCAAACGAAGGAAATGAAGGATGTGAGTGTCTTGTTGATGAGAACTCTCACGGGTATCCCAAGGCGACGAAAGTTGAGAGAAATAAAAAATGAGAGAGTCTTATTGGTGAAAACCTTCACGGGCACCATAAGGCGATGGCGAGGTGAGAGAAAAGACCAAAATGAGAGAGACTTGATGGTGAAAACCTACGGGCACCACAAGTCGAATGAGGATTGCAAACCAGATGGGAAATCACCAGATGAAGATCGTGAAAGACGACAGAGCAGCGAAGCCCAGTTTCACAGTTTGGGGGTATAATAGGGGCTGGACATCAGATTTGCCTAACAGGATAGGCCACAGGTGCATGTCAAGGTCATTAGAGTCGGTACCCACATCCGATAGGTTTCTACTTTGTAGTTTTCTTGTTAGGAATCATCTCTTTCCGTTGTTATCTACTCTGTCCCTTTTGTCTTGTTTATTTCCTCTTCCTGAGTCTATTGGGTCAATACAAGTGAGAAATGACTTCAAAATTGCCACCAGCTTTTCAATTGCACAAAACAGGATCTGATTAGCACATTAAAACGTCATAAGTTAGGAAAGAACAGCAAGCACACTGAGTTGGCAACAATCAACAAGCTTTGGGATCCTTGTGAAATACAAAGGCTTGGTATATATCAATTCATGAACAAGGCAACAGATAAAGGATTGGGGTGAACAGATCAAAGGTATTTCCTGTGATAGGATTGACAAAAGGTGGTAAACCAGTGACGAACAAAATCTTCCAAGCAGAAATCAAAGTTATCATGGCAAATGAGGGAGCCGTAGACCTCAAGGACAGGACCAGTGGCTTAGAAAGAACAACATACGCAATGAGGGGGTGACAAGTGCCGTGCTTTAGGATTCATGCGAGACACAAAGGTTGGTAAATATTAGTTCAGGAGCAATGCAACAAGTAGAGGGTGCTGGGTCTGAATGTGAAGAGGTATTTTCTGATTTAAGGTCTACAAAGGAAGTGGTTAGTCCAGGAACAAGCAGGGTCTTCGAATGGAAATTAGTTATCATGGCAAGTGAAGGAGCAACAGACCTCAAGGCCAAGGCCAGTGGTTTAAGTCAAGAAAGAACAACATACACACGGAGTGGGGGCAATGGACGTGCTTTAGGATTCATATGAGACACAAAGGTTGGGTAGATGCCAGTTCATGAGAAATGCAACAAATAGAGGATATTGGGTCTGAACGGAGAAAAGGTATTACGGATGACAGAGAAAGTGGTTAATCAATAAGCAGGCAGGGTCTTCGAGTGGAAATCAGTTATCATGGGAAATGAAGGAGCAATCGCCCTCAAAGTTCAACGCCACAAACCAACCACCATGTTTTTAAATTGACAAGATTTTTCTTTGATTGAAACAGGGGCAGGAAATTTCGTTTGTTTCGGAGGAACTCTTCGTAGGGGAAGAGCAAGCACCAAATAGGTTTGACCGTAAACTCTCAGGACCCTCCTGGAAAATGGGACCTAGTTTAAATTTCAAAACAATCATGAGCAGCATAATTTAGCATAAGTATGCCAAAGGAATATAAGTTGGTTTCAAAGCTTGCATGTTTAGAATAGGATTCAATTAGGAGTTTTCAGGACCCTCTTGAATAATGGGACCTAGCTTTAAGATTGCTGTTAGATAACAAAATGTAGCAGAAATAACACATGCAGAAGATGTAACTTAGGGTTAAAATTGTCATTTAACTAGGAGTTATCAGGACCCACCTGGATAATGGGGAGTAGTTTAAGACCTTTTAGACAACAAATGTAGTGGGGGTAATACCTCTAGGGGATATAACTTAGGTTCATAATTATTAGAAGTTGTCAGGACCTCCCTGGATAATAGGACTTAGCCTTCAAATTCTTATAATAGCTGGAAGAATAATTCAGTTTAACACTTACCCACGTGCCCAGTTACCAAACTGGGGCAGAAAATTTTCTTTGTTGTTTATTTTGTTGCAGTCAGGAGCCCACCTGGAGAACAAGGGAATACTTTCAAGCTTCAGCAATCAGGACGCCCACCTGGAGAATAAGGGAATACTTTCAAGTTTCAGCAGTCAGGCGCCCACCTGGAGAACAAGGGAAGTGCAATTCAAGTTTTGCTTTTAATTTTTAATATTTGATAACATGTTGTACCCAGTTACAAAACTGGGGCAGAAATATTCTTTGTTGTTTATTTTGTTGCAGTCAGGAGCCCACCTGAAGAACAAGGGAATACTTTTCAAGTTCAGCAGTCAGGAGCCCACCTGGAGAACAAGGGAATACTTTCCAAGCATTGTAGTCAGGAGCCCACCTGGAGAACAAGGGAATACTTTCCAAGCGTTGCAGTCAGGAGTCCACCTGGAGAACATGGGAATATCTCAAATTTCAGCAGTCAGGATCCTACCTGAAGAACAGGAAAGTACAATTCCAATTTTAGCTTTTAATATCTGATAACATGCTGCACCCAGTCACCAAACTGGAGCAGAAAATTTTCTTTGTTTGTTTTGATGCAGTCAGGAGCCCACCTGGAGAAGAAGGGAATACTTTTCAAGTTCAGTAGTCAGGAGCCCACCTGGAGAACAAGGGAATACTTTACAAGTTTCAGCAGTCAGGAGCCTGCCTGGAGAACAGAGGCATACTTTTCAAAGCGTCAGCAATCAGGAGCCCGCCTGGAGAACAGAGGCGCGCATTTCAAGTTTCAGCAGTCAGGAGCCCGTCTGGAAAACAGAAGCATACATTTCAAGTTTCAGCAATCAGGAGCCCGCCTGAAGAACAGAGGAATACCGTTCAACACAGCAATCAGGAACCTGCTTGGAGAGCAGGGAATACATTCGAGTTCAGCAGTCAGGCAGCCACCTGGAGAAAGGGAAAACATCTCATACCACAATTCAAGGCAGCAACAGAAGGATGTCGCCAGGAGAATACAATACAACAATGCAACAAGGACCATAAGAGCAAGATTGAAGACATAGATAGGATCTTTTGTAATTCATAGATCATAGCTTAGTCTAGTTTCTTATTTTTACACGGTGTAATAAGGAGGTCAGCGAGCAGTAGCAGCAGCAACAACAGTGAAAT
>NW_017672988.1:5287-17214 GCF_001879085.1 Nicotiana attenuata
AGTCTCACTCTCGTTTCCGTGTCAATTCGAGGTTCTGGATTGTTATTTCTGTGTTTCAGTCCAAAGATTGTTGCTTCATTTAGCCCGATTGATTTGCAATTTTCAGTCTTTGTTCGTCATTTAAAAGGTTCATTTCTCTAATTTTTATTCTCATTTTATTGTGTTATGATAGCTTGGTGCGCGTGTTGGTTGATTTGTGATTCTACGTTGTTTGAGTAGCATGTCTTAGTTTTCATTTAAATTGTTTTAATTAGTTTTTTATTTCGATTGTGATGTATGTAGTCTTAGTTCTTAAACAAATGCTTTTATTTGGGTAGATGGAAAAAATGGAGTTGTTTCTTTCTAGGCAAGGAATAAGAATGGGTCATAAGGTGGGTTTTGGACCATAAGGAATCTGGTCAAGTAATAGATCATGTTAGCTAGCCTATTTGCCCCAATAATATCTTGTTCATAAATTTGGCATCACAACAATCTCAAATAGCTTAAGAATAATACATGAATATCCGTAGCTGGCTTTAGGCACGTTTAATATACCATCGTGGTTGTGTATACGTTCGCGTGACATAATTACGATCTTAAAAATAAAATCGGAGTATGCGTTCGCGCAACTTTGGCTAAACTTTCTTAATAATAATAAAGCGTTATTAATTGTGGACGCGTACGTGTGACATGATTTTTGACGCGCCAAACAAATGGGTACACGTACGCGTGACCTGTTTTAAGATAATTTCCTAATTAAAAAGGTGAATGCACATAGGTTCTAAAATAAGTAATTAGATAATTTAATTAAGCCAAGTATGATCAGAGCGACCGTTCTAGAACCACGGAACTCGGGAGTGCCTAACACCTTCTCCCGGGTTAACAGAATTCCTTACCCGGATTTCTGTGTTTTGCAGACATTAAAACATAGTCAAATCTCCTCGATTCGGGATTCAAAACCGGTGACTTGGGACACCATAAACTATCCCAAGTGGCGACTCTGAATTTAATATAAATAATTCCGTTTTGATTATCACTTAAATTAAAAAAAACTCCCTTATATCCCTTTGCGGGGTAGTAAAAAGGGAGGTGTGACACCAGCATATAAAAGTAGCTTGGCAGCTTTTCATATGATTCACTCGGGTTCCCTCTCAGTACTTGAACTGCATATTCTTTCGATCTCCATAATTGCATATATGTCATTTGAAGACCATACTGTTTGTTCATGTCTCCAACTATGTCATTAGGAGTTTATATTGTTTTTGGATATTTATACTTGTCTATCAGAAGACTGCCGATGAGTTTTGCAGTAGCTTGACATTGTGCGTAAGATCTGTCTTTCAGGGGGCATGAGTGCACTTTGCTGAAATTTCTGACCTTGAAAAGGTTTGCTTTTTTCAGGCTCGAAGACTTAAAATACCAATCACAGTTGTTGTTGATGCATACTAGGCAGTACCTACGACAAGGATATAAAGTTTTCCATCAATAAACAGAGCAACATGAAATACAATGATATATAGTGATACACACTGCCATCAACAATACTAGATGAAAAAATACAATGACTATACAGTACTAAATGGTGACAACCACAACTTAAAAGTGTACAGCCACATACTTACAAGCAACAACTTATTTTTCGCATAATTATGCTTCTAACATCAACTACGATATACATTGAGATACATAATTGTACAATAAATATTTTGATACCTGCTTTCACTTGATCTATGCACCTTAAACTGAAATTTTTCCTTTACTGCCAAGTGCTTCATGACTTTGAATATCGTTGCCTTGTCTTTATAAATTTGACCTTCTTCTACATCTATGTGTTGAGGGTCAGTTAGTATTGTATTTTCATCAGATTCTGTATCATTCCAGTCTTCTTCATTCCCAAACCCGATCATCTTAATTGTATCGCCATTGTATCTCTCCTCTACAACTGAGCTTTGTGCACATTCTAAGGAAATCACAGTAGAATTGGAGTTGTAGCAGATCATGTCCATATCCTTTTCACTCGATGTTATACAAAGGGGATACATTGTAAATTCTGAGCTTTTTCTTCAGCTCAAGATATACACATACACCCATACTATTGTGTATCACTATTGGCGGAGAACCGTTTTGGACAGTATATTTGATTTCAATAGCATTCAATGAAGTATCTATCAGAAGTTGTTTCGAAATTACGTCTACAAAATCTTCAAAACTTATATTTGGAGTAACTATTACAGCATCTGCATTATAATCTACAAAGCTGTTGTCAACACTCCATCGGCCACTATACTGAATAAAAATTGGTAACTTTGCTATTGAAGTAGCTGAAATTAGGTCAAAAATCACTAATTCCTTGATTGCAGTTCGTAGTTCCTGTATTTACACAGAAATTGCGAAAGTATATAGTGAAATTGATGGATTTTGAGTGAAATTTGGAGCTCCTTTGGATCCTTTGGAGAATTTTTGGGAGAGAATATTATGATTTACAGAGGGAGAGAATGTCGTGATCTGGTAAATTGATAGCTTGAAAAAGGGAAGGAAACGTGATTCTCGGATGCGTGATTGTTGGAAGCGTGATTCTCCGATGCGTGGTAAATTGATACGCTTGTGTGTATCTCTAAATTTTGGGCTACTTTTGGTAAGTGTTTAATTTTGGGCTAGAGGTTGGTAAGTTTGTGTTTAAATTGGCTATATCTGTGCTTTTCCCTTTAATTTATCCAAACACTACAAAATGACTTAAAAACTATTTTGGTTTAAAAGCACTTAAAATAAGCCAATCCAAACGGGCTCTTAAGTAATCACACACGTATGAAAACTTATCTTTCTGAAAATTTGGAAAATCAGAAATTTACATCACAATTGAATTCCTAAGATATAAAAATTTCAACGAGTGACATCATTGGCAAATCCAAAGTGAATGCTTGGCCAATCCAAAATGAACGCTAATGCGTATGGCCTACTTGTACGTAACAGCACGCGGCGGATAGATGGTTTCCAGCCCCACTGCTATCTGCTCCAATTATACACATATAATAGAATAATTTTGAAATTATATAATTAATTTTGTGAAGTTTAAACCATGCAAAAATGGAGTAGTAGTTTTGCAGTTAAAACACTGGACATGTAAAGGATATGAACTTACCTCGTCAAGCAGATAAAAATGTATACGAGTAAAATCGGGGGAAATGTCTATCCCGATTTCCGATGAGAGAACGAAGGTGAAGCACGGATCTGCAAGATCGTAATCGAGGCCAAAGACCCTTCGTATCGAGACCCAGGAAAAGTGAACGATGTATCCGACATCGAACATGGTAAAGCGATGCACCCTGGACTAAGCTAGACCTCGGGAGCACCGGGAAAAGAAGATTTTTTTTTACCTTTTTTAGACTTATACTAGGACTGAAATTCTCCTACTATATAAAAGAAAAAATTTTCTTTGATATGGGACATTGTAACACGCAATTCAAAGCAATAAATGTTTACTTTTGTCTTCTAGCTATTTGTTTACCTCGAAAATACGAGTAACAATTAAACTTGATTTATGGTTTTAAAGATATGTGATTTAGTTCAATACTAATTAATAACCAAGAAATCTAACAAGTAAATTAAAGAAATAAGTAAAATCAAACCAGTGAGCAAGCCAGTCTCGACCTCAAGCTAAGGCGGCCTCGAGATAGGTCAAGAACAATAAAGTAAGAACAATAAAGTTAAAGGACAACTCTGGTGAGCAATGAGCGAGAAAGTAAGAGAGTATATTCTTTTGCCAATGATTGATGATGGTTACAAATGATTGGGGTCCCTTTTATATAATAAGGAAAACTTAAATAAGGTACATTTCTATTTACAGTAAAGAATCTTATTGGGACAGCTGTCTAACCACCTAGTACGGATTCGTACAAATCTATTCCGGAATTTATGCCATGTTCTTGGGGACGTGGCAGATTTCTTGCTCATTCTGTTACAAACCCATAACGGCATTATCTCGGGGTCGGACACATTGGGCTCTAACGTTCCTCAATCACTTAGATCTTCGCGCCTCGTGTTCTACCTTCGGGCTTGAACTCGGTCCATAGTGAGTCTATTCCTCGACGCGAACCTTCTGTTCCTCAATGTGAGCCTTCGGGCCAACAAAATTGGGGGCACATGATTTATCCGTATATAGATAGTCCCCGCGTTTCTTAGAGTAAAATGATAAGAAACGATTTGAACCTCGATTTTCCGGAGCCCTTGATAATGGTGTCATTCCCGTGACGTAGGCGCTCGAAGTGAACAAAACGTCCCGTCGGTTTGCTTCCCCAAAACATTAAATGCTTCTCCAGTGATGGTTGGCCACTAGCGCCGTCGAACCGTCGCCGCTCACCTTTAAATACAAGGTTTAATTTCGGAGAAAGCTTTACTTCAATCTTCAAACCACCTCTGAACTTCTTCTATATCTCCATCTCTTTTCTCTCATTATCCGCTACTCCTGTTCCTTTTAGTACTAGAAAATACCAAACTCCGCCTATCTCCATCTCCTCTAACTCGAATTAATGGTGAAAACTTCAAAGACAGTTCCCCAAAAGGAGAAAGCTTCCTCCTCCTCTTCCCGGCCGACCAAACTTGTGGCGCCGGCCTTTCACGAGATTATTCCCGGCTCCTGCGTGTTAAAGAAGGACTTCAACGTTGAAAATCCCCCCGCAATCCCAGGCTGATGTGAACATGTATCCCGATATATTAGTTCAATAACGAAGAAGCATCTCAAGGCCATAAAGAAAGATTGTGGCTGGGGGGACGAGGTCGTGGTACAGATCCCCGACCCCGAGGAGAGAATTACTACTAACGTGGAGGGGTTCTTAAGTGTTTACACTTACCCCTTCATATTGGGTCCCCTTGATCCAGTCGTGATTGACTTCTGCAAAAGATATGAAATTACCCCCGGCTAGATCCATCCCTCCTTTTGGCGTATCGTGATTATGCTGCGCTACTTCTCTAGCAAGGCCGAGGGATTAGAGTTTACCCTCTGTCGCTCCCCCTTTTTTCCCTCCTCGCGGGGAGAAGTCCGGGTTTCGACATTTCATGGGGGTAATAACTCGTTTCCTTTTGGGAATTGGGTATTTTGAAGAGTCGCCACCTAACGAATTATGGTGCGTTAGGGCACCTTGAGCAATTAACTCTTAAACTAGTTTGCAATACCAGAGATTTAGGGTAAGAGCTCGAAATAACCTTGAGGGGAAGGTGTTAGGCACCCCTCTCGGTCCACAACGGTGGGCCCTGGCCGAACTTATACTTATGAATTAGTCCTTTTAATAAATAAATAGTTTAAACACATACTTGCATATAAAGGCAGTTTTGGTATTTTAAACATATGTATGTAATGAAACAAAGGAAAAGACTTGAACAAGTGGTACATATATAAAGAAAAGTAAAATTTATTTAACGACAGGGATTGGGAAAGAGGGGTCCTAGGTTGGTTAGCCTACAGGATCACCCCACACAATGCCCGGTAATCACTCCTCAATGAGGGGCTACACGTGACATTAGCGTGTAGTCATCATATCTTTACTACCCAATTCCCTCCCCTTGTTCATAGCCTAAAGCGTACTAGCAACCTTAAAAATGTCCTATGCGTGCACTACCCGTCCCGTCCTCGTGGCCCTAGAGGTTGTAACGACCCGGCCGGTTATTTTTGGAATTTACGCCCCGATCCCCCATTAACTGCTTCCCCTAAGTTCATTTCTGCTATTTTGATTTGCCGAGACGTTCGGTGTTGTGTTTTGGAAAGTTTTGGGACACTTAGTCCCTAAATGAGAGCTTAAGTGTTGAAAAGTGGTCCGTTGTCGGAACAATATGAAGACGACCTCGGAATGGAAATCCGATGGTTCCGTTAGCTCCGTTAGGTGATTTCGGGGTTGGGAGCGTATTCGGAATGTATTTTGGGAGCTCGTAGCTCATTTAGGCTTGAAATGCCGAAGTTTGAATTTTTGAAGTTTCCGGTTCGATAGTGAGTTTTTTATCCGAGGGTCGGATTAGAATTCCGGAAGTTGCAGTAGCTCCGTCATGTCATTTGGGATGTGTGTGCAAAATTTCAGGTCATTCGGACGTGTTTTGGTTAGGTTTTTGATCGAAAGCGTATTTGGAAGAAACTTGTAGTTCTTAGGCTTGAATCTTTGATTTAATCGGGTTTCCGGTGTTGTTTTAGGTGTTTTAAGGATTTCTACAAGTTTGAATAAGGTATTAGGTGGTATTGTTGCTTTTAGTTGAGGTCCCGGGGGCCTCGGGATGATTTCGGATGGTCGACGGGAAGAAATTCTAAAGTATGCAGCAGCAGATTTTGAGTCTTCTGGTATTTCCGCTTCTGCGGCTTGGGAACCGCAGAAGCGGCTTCTTCATCCCAGAAATGATTCCAGGCATCTCTGCAGGTACCGCAAAAGCGGTCCCTTTCTCCGCATAAGCGGGACCGCAAAAGCGGAGTCTGGCCTTAAGTGAAAAACCGCAGAAGCGGCTCGTGGTCCGCAGAAGCGGTAATGACTGTTCTGAAAAGGGGATAATTCGAGGGTTAATTCAAAGTTAGAAAAAAACAATTGGGATCTCGAGAGAAGGCGATTTTGGGTGGATTTTGAAGAGAAAATCACTGGGTAATGTTTTCTTGACCCTATTTAGTTGTATTCCATCAATATATAGTTAAATTCACCATTAGAATTCGAATTCAAGGTCAAAATTGGGGAAAATTGGAAGAAACTTCATAGACCTAATTATTGAGTTTTGAGTGGGCAATTGACCTCTGATTTGGGAGATTTTTATATGGTTAGACTCGTGAGAGTACGAGGGTTCTGAAAATTTGAAAATTATTTGATTCCGAGACGTTGGCCTGGGGGCGTTTTGGTCATTTTACCTATTTTTGCGCCCTAGCTGTAAATTTATTAGCGGAATCAGTTGTTTACAATATTATTTACGATATGTAATTTAATTGAATAGATTTGGGCCATTTGGAGTCGAATACTCGTGGCAAAGGCGTGGTTTCTATTGATATTGAGCCGGTTCGAGGTAAGTGGCTTGTCTAACCTTGTGTGGGGGACCTTTCCCCTTAGGATTTGTTATTTGTTGATTTGAGTGCCTTGTACGCGAGGTGACGAGCGCGTACTTGAGCCAATTGTTGAAAATCCGATTTTCTTAAGATATTGAGATTGAGTTCCTTTCAAATTTGCTTTATTCTACTTGCAATTATAATCTGTGCTAGATTAGGAAAGCATGTTTAGTTGATTTAACTTGCCTAATTGCATAAGTTGCTTGACTGTACTACGTGAAGCGTGCTAGGCCAGTACTACCTGTTGCTTGTCTTTTGTACTTCATTTCCGTGTACCTTCTGGTTGTGATTGCGCATTTACATTGGGACTATGGATGTGGGATTCCGGTAGCTCCCCCCTTGTTTGTTTACTTTGGGACTGCAGGTTCGATTCCCGATAGATCCCCCTGCACTTTTACTTTGGGACTGCGGGTTAGATTTCCGATAGATCCCCCTACACTTTTACTTTGGGACTGCGGGTTCAATTCCCGATAGATCCCCTGCACATTAATAGTTGGACTACGGGACGGTATCCCGGGAGATCCTTCGGATGTACACATATGATGGGCTACGGGACGGTATCCCGGGAGATCCACTGGACAATTGAGAAAAAAGGGGCTACAGGACGGTATCCTGGGAGACCCTCATTGTTATCATTGGTATTGAGCTGTGTTTACTCTGTGTTTATTTTGTACTCGTGTAGTTGTTATAGCCTCGTTGACTTGTCTTATCTCACTGCTGTACTTATTATATCTGTCAGATTTTTATACTGTTAAATTATTATTATTATTATATTTTGTCTCAGTAGGGCCCTGACCTTCCTCGTCACTACCCAACCGAGGTTAGGCTTGGCACTTACTGAGTACCGCTGTGATGTACTCATGCCCTTCCTGCGCATGTTTTTCATGTGCAGATCATTCAGGTACCTCCACTCAGGTGCACTATCAGTGAGGCAAGAGGACTACGAAGACTTTGAGGTAGACCTGCTGCGTCCGCAGACCGACGAGTCTCCCTCTTACTCTATCTTTAGTACTTAGTTTTCCTTCTTCGGTTGTTAGAAATTCTGTAGTTTGGAACCTTTACTATACACTTCTGTAGCCTGTGTTGCCCAAGAGTTTCCGGGTTAGGGGAATTGTTTTAGACTTGTGATATTGAGTTGTACTTGCCAAGCGGCATTCAGTACAGTTTCCTTTAGATATTTGATTTGATTTTCTCTATTTTTCCGCAATTATTATATTTCCGCAAATGTTAGGCTTACCTGGTCATGGGGACCAGGTGCCGTCATGACATGTTCACGGTTGGTGAACTAGGGTCGTGACAAGTTGGTATCAGAGCTCTAGGTTCATAGGAGTCACGGAACACATGCCGGTTTATTAGAGTCTCGCTGAACGGTACGGAGACATTTGTACTTATCTACGAGAGGCTATGTAACTGTTTAGGAAAAATCTTCACTTTATTTGAATTCCTTGTCGTGCGATTTTTTTAAATCAAATCTAAACTTCTGTCTTCTATTCTCTCACATATGGTGAGGACACGCGCTACACGAGATGACCAGGAACCCGCGCCCCTGCTGCCGCCGCCAGAGGCCGGGGCCGGGGTAGAGGTCGAGGGCGCGCACGAGGTGCAGCCAGAGCACCTGCGCGAGCTGCCACCGAGGTGCCACCAGCAGATTCAGTCGGAGCCCAGGCACCTGGCACACCTACCACTGCCACTACTACTCCAGCGCTCCAGGAGACTTTGGCTCAGTTCATGAGCATGTACACCACCTTAGCTCAGGCAGGGTTGCTTCCCCTTGCTGCAGCCATGTCCCAGGCCGGGGGAGGAGCATAGACTCCTGCCGTCCGCACTCCTGAGCAGCGAGTGTAGGTTGAGCAGGTTCCCGAGATTATTCCCCCACCGCCTGCAGCGCTAGTTCAGCCCGAGGATGGTCAGCTGCTTCAGAGGACGAGCAGCGGAGGCTTGAGAGGTTTAAGAAATATGATCCCCCAGTGTTCAGTGGCTTAGCATCAGATGATGCCTTGGGATTTTTGGAGGAGTGTCATCGTATTCTTCGTACTATGGGCATAGTGGAGTCCAGCGGGGTTTCTTTCACTGCTTTTCAGCTTCGGGGAGCTGCCTATGATTGGTGGCGTACTTATGAGTTAGACAGTCCAGTCGAGGCTGCTTTACTAACTTGGACCCAGTTCTCGGACATGTTTATGAGAGAGTTTGTTCCCCGGAGCCTCAGAGATTCATGGCGCGCAGAGTTTGAGCACTTGCGCCAGGGTGCTATGACAGTTTCAGAGTATGCCATCCGTTATACCAGGTTGGTCAGGCACGCACCGGCTTTGGTTGCTACAGTTCGAGAGAGAGTTCGCAGGTTCATTGAGGGCCTTATTCCTCCCATCAGGTCTAGCATGGCTCGAGAGTTAGAGATGGACATTCCTTATCAGCAGGTAGTGAGCATTGCTAGGAGGATTGAGGGTATTCTCGCCAGGGAGCGAGGAGAGAGGGAGGCCAAGAGGTCTCGAGAGTCGGGCCACTACTCTGGTGCCCGTACCTCATCAGCAGGTCGTTATGGTAGAGTTTATTCTGGTCGCTCTGTACATTCAGCTTTACCAGCAGATGGTAGTACTCCAGCTCCGCCTACACCACAAGAGCCTTACTATGCGCCTCCAGTTTCTAGCGCGCCTCCTGCGCGGGGTACTTCCAAAGGTCAGTCTAGCAGGCCTAGCCCCAGCCAGTCACAGCTACCGCGCCCTCCCAGAGCTTGCTTCGAGTGTGGTGATACACGCCACATGGTTAGGGACTGCCCCAGACTAGGTAGGGGTGCATCTTCACAGACTACCCAGCCACAGCGTGCTCCTCAAAGTTCTCAGGCTATGGTCACAGCTCCCGCTGCTACCTCACCTGCCCTGCCAGCCAGGGGCGGAGGTAGGGGAGATAGAGGTCGCCCTCGAGAGAGGGGCCGTGCCAGATATTATTGTATTCC
This sequence comes from Nicotiana attenuata, assembly GCF_001879085.1. Taxonomy (NCBI): domain Eukaryota; kingdom Viridiplantae; phylum Streptophyta; class Magnoliopsida; order Solanales; family Solanaceae; genus Nicotiana; species Nicotiana attenuata. The sequence goes on from NW_017672988.1 coordinate 15,277, forward strand.
TGCCCGCACTGAGGCTGTTGCGTCCGACTCCGTCATCACAGGCATTATGCTGGTTTGTCACGGAGAGGCATCGGTTCTATTCGATCCAGGCTCTACTTACTCTTATGTGTCTACTTACTTTGCTCCGCATTTGGGTGTGCCTCGGGATTCTTTGAGTGCCCCCGTTTATGTTTCTACTCATGTGGGAGATTCTCTTGTTGTGGACCGCATTTATCGGTCATGTTTGGTTACTATTCGTGGTTTTGAGACCAGAGCAAATTTATTGTTACTCGGTATGGTGGATTTTGACATTATTTTGGGCATGGACTGGTTGTCACCCCACTTTGCTATTCTTGATTGTCACGCCAAGACCGTGACGCTGGCTATGCCAGGTGTTCCGCATATTGAGTGGAGTGGTACTTTAGATCACACTCCCAGTAGAGTTCTCTTTTCTTAAAGCTCGGCGCATGGTTGAGAAGGGGTGTGCCGCGTATTTGGCTTATGTGAGAGATGTTAATATTGATACCCCTTCTGTTGATTCTGTTCCAGTGGTACGGGATTATCCCGATGTATTTCCAGCTGATCTTCCAGGCATGCCGCCTGATAGGGACATTCATTTTGGCATTGATCTGTTGCTGGGCACTCAGCCCATTTCCATCCCTCCGTATCGTATGGCTCCTCCTGAGTTGAAGGATCAGTTGCAGGAATTGCTTGGTAAGGGTTTTATTCGACCCAGTGTGTCATCGTGGGGTGCTCCTGTCTTGTTTGTGAAGAAAAAGGATGGTTCTATGCGCATGTGTATTGACTACCGCCAGTTGAACAAGGCTACAGTGAAGAACCGTTATCCTTTGCCTCGTATAGATGATCTGTTTGACCAGCTTCAGGGTGCACAGGTGTTTTCTAAGATTGACTTGCGCTTAGGGTACCATCAGTTGAAGATTTGGGAGCCTGATATCCCGAAGACTGCCTTCAGGATTCGATACGGCCATTACGAGTTCCTTGTTATGTCATTTGGGCTGACCAATGCCCCTGCAGCTTTCAACCACTTGATGCACAGCGTATTCAGGCCATATCTTGACTCGTTCGTGATTGCTTTTTATTGATGATATCCAGGTGTATTCCCGGAGTCGGGAAGATCATGAGCAGCATCTGAGGACCGTGCTTCAGACCTTGAGGGAGAAGAAATTATATGCAAAGTTCTCAAAATGTGAGTTTTGGCTGAGTTCTGTGGCATTCTTAGGCCATGTGATTTCTAGTGAGGGTATTCGGGTGGATCCGAGGAAGGTAGAGGCCGTGCAGAGTTGGCCCAGGCCGTCCTCAGCTATTGAGATTCGCAGTTTCCTTGGCTTGGCGGGTTACTACCGTCATTTTGTGGAGGGATTTTCATCGATTGCTGCCCCTATGACTAGATTGACCCAGAAGGGTGCCCCATTTCAGTGGACAGAGGAGTGTGAGGCGAGCTTTCAGAAGCTCAAGACAGCTTTGACTACAGCCCCTATCTTGATGTTGCCTACCGATTCGGGGTCTTATACTGTTTATTGTGACGCCTCAAGAGTTGGCCTTGGAGCAGTGTTGATGCAGGACGGTAGGGTGATTGCCTACGCGTCCAGACAGTTGAAGGTACATGAAAAGAATTACCCTGTCCACGACCTTGAGTTAGCTGCCATTGTTCATGCCTTGAAGATCTGGCGTCATTACATGTATGGTGTGCCTTGTGAGATCTATACTGATCATCGGAGTTTGCAGCACTTGCTTAAGCAGAAGGACCTGAATATGCGTCAGAGGAGATGGTTAGAGTTGTTAAAGGATTATGATATTACTATTCTTTATCACCCGGGCAAGGCCAATGTGGTAGCCGATGCCTTGAGTCGTCCGGGCGGAGAGTTTAGGGAGTTTGGGCTAGTATTTACCGAACCTTAGAGTAGACCTATGGCGATGGACTGTTCAGGTCATAGCCAG
>NW_017672988.1:17273-53039 GCF_001879085.1 Nicotiana attenuata
GCACTCTGAAATGCTACGGAAGATCATGAGCAGCACCTGAGGACCGTGCTTCAGACCCTGAGAGAGAAGAAGTTATATGCAAAGTTCTCAAAATGTGAGTTTTGGCTGAGTTATGTGGCATTCTTAGGCCATGTGATTTCTAGTGAGGGCATGGAAGATAGAGGCCGTGCAGAGTTGGCCCAGGCCGTCCTCAGCTACAGAGATTCGCAGTTTCCTTGGCTTGGCGGGTTACTACATGTTGCCTACCGATTCGGGGTCTTATACTGTTTATTGTGACGCCTCAAGAGTTGGCCTTGGAGCAGTGTTGATGACTATTGGTGGAGGCGAATGAAGAAGGATATAGTTGGTTATGTGTCTAGATGCCAGAACTGCCAGCAGGTGAAGTATGAGCACCAGCGCCCGAGTGGGTTGCTCCAGCAGATAGAGATTCCATAGTGGAAATGGGAGCGCATCACCATGGATTTTGTTATTGTGGACCGGCTGACAAGTCTGCTCATTTCATTCTGTGCCCTTATTCATTGGCGATTTATATCAGGGAGATCGTCCGTCTGCATGGTATTCCAGTTTCTATCATTTGGGACAGAGGTACTCAGTTTACATCGCGGTTGTGGAGAGCTGTGCAGCAGGAGTTAGGCACTCGACCCCCAGACGGACGGACAGTCCGAGCGCACTATTCAGATTCTTGAGGACATGCTCCGTGCGTGTGTGATTGAGTTTGGAGTGTCTTGGGATCATTTCTTGCCATTGGCGGAGTTTGCTTATAACAACAGTTATCAGTCCAGCATTCAGATGGCGCCGTATGAGGCTTTATATGGTAGGAGGTGTAGATGTCTGGTGGGTTGGTTTGAGCCGGGTGAGGCCAGGCTATTGGGTACAGAGATGGTTCAGGATGCATTGGAGAAGGTCAAGGTGATTCAGGACAGACTCCGTACAGCCCAGTCTAGACAGAAGAGTTACGCGGACAGGAAGGTTCGTGATGTTTCATATATGGTTGGTGAGCGGGTTCTGCTTCGGGTCTCGCCTATAAAGGGCGTCATGAGGTTTCGAAAGAAAGGGAAGCTGAGTCCGAGGTTTATTGGCCCTTTTGAGATCTTGAGGCGAGTTGGGGAGGTTGTCTATGAGCTTGCCTTGCCTCCTAGCTTGGCCGGAGTTCATCCGATATTTCATGTTTCGATGCTCCGGAGGTATCACGGTGATCCGTCGCACGTGTTGGATTTCAGTTCGGTCCAGTTGGACAAGGATCTGTCCTATGTTGAGGAGCCAGTGGCTATTTTGGACAGGCAGATCAGAAAGTTGAGGTCAAAGAACATAGCTTCAGTAAAGGTTCAGCGGCGGGGTCAGTCGGCCGAGGAGGCGACTTGGGAGACCGAGCAGGATATGCGCAGCCAGTACCCTCATCTTTTCACTACTTCAGGTATGTTCTCTATGCTTGTTCGAGGACGAACAAATGTTTAAGTGTAGAGGATGTAACAACCCGGACGGTCGTTTTTGGAATTTACACCCCGATCCCCCATTAACTGCTTCCCCTAAGTTCATTTCTGCTATTTTGGTTTGCCGGGACGTTCGGTGTTGTGTTTTGGAAAGTTTTGGGACACTTAGTCCCTAAATGAGAGCTTAAGTGTTGAAAAATGGTCCGTAGTCGGAACAGTATGAAGACGACCTCGGAATGAAAATCTGATGGTTCCGTTAGCTTCGTTAGGTGATTTCGGGGTTGGGAGCGTGTTCGGAACGTATTTTGGGAGCTCGTAGCTCATTTAGGCTTGAAATGCCGAAGTTTGAATTTTTGAAGTTTCCGGTTCGATAGTGAGTTTTTGATCCGAGGGTCGGATTGGAATTTCGGAAGTTGCAGTAGCTCCGTCATGTCATTTGGGATGTGTGTGCAAAATTTCAGGTCATTCGGACGTGTTTTGGTTAGGTTTTTGATCGAAAGCGTATTTGGAAGAAACTTGTAGTTCTTAGGCTTGAATCTTTGATTTAATCGGGTTTCCGGTGTTGTTTTAGGTGTTTTAAGGATTACTACAAGTTTGAATAAGGTATTAGGTGGTATTGGTGCTTTTGGTTGAGGTCCCGGGGGCCTCGGGATGATTTCGGATGGTCGACGGGAAGAAATTCTAAAGTGTGCAGCAGCAGATTTTGAGTCTTCTGGTATTTCCGCTTCTGCGGCTTGGGAATCGCAGAAGCGGAGCCGCAGAAGCGGCTTCTTCATCGCAGAAGCGATTCCAGGCATCTCTGCAGGTACCGCAAAAGCGGTCCCTTTCTCCGCATAAGCGGGACCGCAAAAGCGGAGTCTGGCCTTAAGTGAAAAACAGCAGAAGCGGCTCGTGGTCCGCAGAAGCGGTCCCTTGTCCGCAGAAGCGGAAATGACTGTTCTGAAAAGGGGATAATTTGAGGGTTAATTCAAAAGTTAGAAAAAAACAATTGGGAGCCCGGGAGAAGGCGATTTTGGGTGGATTTTGAAGAGAAAATCACTGGGTAATGTTTTCTTGACCCTATTTAGTTGTATTCCATCAATATATAGTTAAATCCACCATTAGAATTCGAATTCAAGGTCAAAATTGGGGAAAATTGGAAGAAACTTCATAGACCTAATTATTGAGTTTTGAGTGGGCAATTGACCTCCAATTTGGGAGATTTTTATATGGTTAGACTCATGAGAGTACGAGGGTTCTGAAAATATGAAAATTATTCGATTCCGAGATGTTGGCCTGAGGGGAATTTTGGTCATTTTACCTATTTTTGCGCCCTAGCTGTAAATTTATTAGCGGAATCAGTTGTTTGCAATATTATTTGCGATATGTAATTGAATTGAATAGATTTGGGCCATTTGGAGTCGAATACTCGTGGCAAAGGCGTGGTTTCTATTGATATTGAGCCGGTTCGAGGTAAGTGGCTTGTCTAACCTTGTGTGGGGGACCTTTCCCCTTAGGATTTGTTATTTGTTGATTTGAGTGCATTGTATGCGAGGTGACGAGCGCGTACTTGAGCCAATTGTTGAAAATCCGGTTTTCTTAAGATATTGAGATTGAGTTCCTTTCATATTTGCTTTATTCTACTTGCAATTATAATCTGTTCTAGATTAGGAAAGCATGTTTAGTTGATTTAACTTACCTAATTGCTTAAGTTGCCTTGACTATACTACGTAAAGCATGCTAGGCCAGTACTACCTGTTGCTTGTCTTTTGTACTTCGTTTCCGTGTACCTTCTGGTTGTGATTGCGCATTTACATTGGGACTACGGATGTGGGATTCCGGTAGCTCCTCCCCTCCCCCCCCCCCCCTGTTTGTTTACTTTGGGACTGCGGATTCGATTCCCGATAGATCCCCCTGCACTTTTACTTTGGGACTGCGGGTTAGATTCCCGATAGATCCCCCTACACTTTTACTTTGGGACTACGGTTTCGATTCCCGATAGATCCCCTGCACATTAATGGTTGGACTACGGGATGGTATCCCGGGAGATCCTTCGGATGTACACATGTGATGGGCTACGGGACGGTATCCCGCGAGATCCACTGGACAAATGAGAAAAAAGGGGCTACAGGACGGTATCCTTGGAGACCCTCATTGTTATCATTGGTATTGAGTTGTATTTACTCTGTGTTTATTCTGTACTCATGTAGTTGTTATAGCCTCGTTGACTTGTCTTATCTCACTGCTGTACTTATTATATCTGTCAGATTTTTATACTGTTAAATTATTATTATTATTTTATTTTGTCTCAGTAGGGCCCTGACCTTCCTCGTCACTACCCAACCGAGGTTAGGCTTGGCACTTACTGAGTACCACTGTGATGTACTCATGCCCTTCCTGCGCATGTTTTTCATGTGCAGATCATTCAGGTACCTCCACTCAGGCGCACTATCAGTGAGGCAGGAGGACTACGGAGACTTCGAGGTAGATCTGCTGCGTCCGCAGACCGACGAGTCTCCCTCTTACTCCATCTTTAGTACTTAGTTTTCCTTCTTCGGTTGTTAGAAATTCTGGAGTTTGGAACCTTTACTATACACTTCTATAGCCTGTGTTGCCCGTAAGTTTTCGGGTTTTGGGAATTGTTTTAGACTTGTGATATTGAGTTGTACTTGCCAAGCGGCATTCAGTACAGTTTCCTGTAGATATTTGATTTTATTTTCTCTATTTTTCCGTAATTATTATATTTCCGCAAATGTTAGGCTTACCTGGCCATGGGGACCAGGTGCCGTCATGACATGTTCACTGTTGGTGAACTTGGGTCGTGACAGAGGTATTTAAGACCTCTATTTTTGGACAGTTCTAGACCTTCCTAAGGTTTAAAAGGATAAAAGTCTAGGCGTCAATCAAGAACAATTAGGACTACATTTAAAGAGAACAAATTACAGGCCCATAGTTACCTCTACAAATGTAACAGGTAAATGCACGTCTTCGGACAACAGTCATGTATTTTAAGAAAAAATCCTAGAACATGATATCTAGGTGAGCAGGGATTATACAGTATTGAATTAGGACGAAGTGTAAGAATCCTATTTAGCTTGCCTACTAATTTACACCTATTAAATCTGAACAATTTTAAATAACAAAACACAGCTTCATAATTGCAAAATTAAAATCGCCCTAGAGGCTTGCTAAACGCAGAACACTGATGTCCTAAGAGCATGATATCTACATTAAATAATGCAGTAAAACAGTGAACAGTTTTTAAACAGACACTTGAGATCCTAGAGACATGCTTTATAGCGGTAGTAAATTAAGGCATTGTTTGAAAAGCTCATTAAAGAGGCGACAGATTAATTAAGCAAGTTCAGGATGAGCAAAACATGAATTAAACTGAATTATTTCAACCAAGTTGATTTTACGTCCTATAGGCATGATTTCTATTAGAACTGGTTTTAACTCTTATAGGCATGGCATCTAATCGTTAAGAGCTGACTTAGATCCTTATAGGCATGATTTCTAGTGAGACGAATGTAAATACATGCTGTAACAGAAACTGAACTCCATCACTTTACACTCTATAGGCATGATATCTAATTATAAAATAATTTAGATCCTATAGGCATGGTTTCTAATATTGTAAAGCAAACATAGCGAACACATTCGAATTAACATAATCCTATAGGCATGGTATCTACCCGAGCTACCCAACAGATATATAACTACCCAGCCCTTTTCACTAATTACCCCAATGCTGTTTACAAATAATTATTACAGACCAGCTGAATAAATTACATAAACAAATAAAGAAAAGAAGAAGTTAACTATAGGGAGCCTGAAGCAGGCCCAAATGACTTCCAAGCCTCCAATAGCCTCAAATGCCAAAGTTTCATAGACAGTATCACGTCTAGGTGTGTCGAAGTTCCCTAAGGACCTCAAGGATCCCGGGCAGTGCTCACACCTAGACATATTCTCAAACAATAACTGATTTAGGGAAGTGTGGAAAGGCTAGCTCTGACATGCCAGAGTTCAGAGAGATCTCAAGGATCTCAAGGCAGTACACATGCCAGAGGGGCAGAACCTAATATTCTAGGAGTAATGTGAGAGTGTAAGATGACTTTGAAAGAGTTTGGTAAACAACAGAAAGAAGGTTTTAGTAGTTAGAAGGAACTTTGTGAAAGTCAGAACATGGTTAGAGTAGCAATAGTTTGAGAAAACATGAAGAACATCTTTTAAAAATCAGAGAGCAAGTCATAGAACACATAGACTTCATCTAAGGGAAAGGGTAAGGAGAACACCTAGAACATATTAATGTAATAACAAGAGCACAGAAGTTCACACAGTTATAGTACAGATATAGAACAAATAGTTGAGAACATAGTTATACTAAGAAGAGTTGAACATAGAGTCAGAAGTACTTAGGGGATAGTAAATAACCTAGCAGAGTAAATTACTATCAGGAACTGGGTAAACAAGCAGACAGACAATCAAACATACATACATGGAGTAGAGTCAGATTGAGTGATAACCAGGGATTTTGACGTGTTTCATGCTCCTTCTTGATTACGCTTTGAGTATAAATTCTTACAAAATAGTCCCGAAAGGCTCATAAGTTGTGCTTGATTGCAGGTTTGAGCAACAAAGTAACGATATGTCAAAAATCGGCTCAAAAGGAGTGAAACCTGCACAAGTATCAAAGACAAGACAACTCAGGACAAACAAGCCTAGTGCGGCCGCACTACACTTTGTGCGGTCCGCACTAGGGAGATTCAGAGACTGGATTTTTAGGGTATCAAAGCAGTGCGGCCGTAGTAGACACTGTGTGGCCCGCACTGAAGACACCGCGGCCGCACCACCATTTTATGCGGTTCGCGGAAGCAAACTTCAGAGAGATGTCAAGTGCCAAGGTTCAAGCCTGTGCGGTCCGCGATCGTGTTTGTACGGACCGTGCTAGAGGCCTCCGCGGCCACAGTCCATTCTGTGCGGTCCGTGGAGCCTGGGCTTAGAGAGTTGATTTTTCAGAGTCAAGAGCCTAGTACGGACGCACACCATTTTGTGCGGTCCGCACTGACCCCGTAGGGGTATTTTTGTCCAGTTTTTCTAGCTTAGTATAAATAGAACATTTTTTTCCATTTTTAGGGTATCAGATATTACAGAACAGTAGCTGCGCTCGTGAGAAGCCATTTTTGTAGCCATTTTGGGCACTTTAACGTAGTTTTAGCAATTGAATCATTATATTTACTTCAGTAATTTAATATTATGTCTTTCTCTTCATCTATTTCTCTGATTTTATCTTCAAGCATGAGTAGCTAAACTCATTAGCTAGGGTTGTGGCTTAACCCTAGTGTGGGTAATTGATGGGTGTTGTAATTTAAGGTTAGATTGATTATGGGTGTTTGTTATTTGGGTCAATTTTATGGTTCAATTTATGAATTAGTGGTTGCAAACACTAGTTTGTGCTAAGTTGACTTGGGCTCTTCTTGAGAAAGAGAGCCTAAGTCTCCAAAATTGACTCAACAAGGAATTGGGATGGACTCAAGAGATTTGATAGTCCCAATTAAAAGGTTAAACCTCGAGAGAGTAATTACCCGACTTGAACCCTAGTTGCTTGGGCAAATATGCATACCTAATTGGTCTTGAGAGAGTCAATTGGGCAAAACCACTCTTTCTACCGAGAGGTGTAGGCTGGGTAGTATCGAGCAATGGTTATAACATATTTCCCCAATCATGTCAATCGTACCTTAGATGCAATTACCCGTCAATTAGCCACCTAGGTGAAAGTCACTACCCTAGTGCCTTTTAATCCATTAGATACAACTTGTAGCAATTTACTCTTAGCTTAATCTAGTTGCACTTTCAATTAGTAGTTTGATCATAGTAGAATATAAAGAAAACCCCCAAAAATTATGAGAAGATCAATTAAGAACACACACGCAATCCTAAGCTAAATAGATACTCGACTCCAATCCCAGCTCTCTGTGGATTCGATCCCGACCCACAAATCGGGTAAAAGCTATTGCGACCCTCTCTCGCTACTTTTTAGTGGTGCGGAGTTGGCTGCGATCATTGAGACATGCTAAAGAAAGCAACAGACAAGTCATCGGACATGTTAATCATAAGTTGAACGGGTAGAACTCATATATGCTGAGTGAAACCAGGATTTAAGCATGCTAGTTACATATCGAAAAGCCAAGTGATAGACAGGAATAAGACTGGAAATCAGTAAAATAATGCAGTAAGAGAAAACATAGAGTTTTGAACTTGTAATTAAACCAGGACATACTAGTTAAGGAGAGCAGACACAAAGTATAGAACAGTGTAGTGCAATAACTAGCCTTGGCTTAGAGCCGACTAGTTCAATGGAAGTAGCAAGTAACAGAAAAGAGCAGAAAGCTTTAAGTATAAGAGAGAGTTTTTTGAACTAGTGTTCGTTGTGTCTGTGTAGAACTCAAAGTGAGAGAGGGGTTTATATAGCAATCAAAAGCTTGACAAATAAAGTAAGAGATCAATTAAGTAGTAAATCAGGGAAGTCACACGTAAATCAGCAAGATCTTCCCTTAATCAAGGGATAGTTTAATCAACGGTAAAACATACTAAGTATTTAAGGAAAAGAATAAAGTAAAGTTTAGCATAGAGTAGGTAATTAGGGGTAAATGCACAGCAGTTTAATTAAGGAAACAAATTAATAATAATCAGCGGAATACAAGCAATGCAAGGGAAACCAATTAAGGCAGGCAAATTCAATGAAATCGAGTAAAGGGGTAAGAATCAAACGCTAAATGGAAAGGGTTCAAATTAAACAAGAAAATGAGGGATTCAAAGTAATCAAGGGTTCAGAAAGTCATGAAAGAGGCAGCATGCATATAAAAATGAGGTAGAACATGAGTAGCCAGGAATCGATACATAATTTTAACAAAACAAAAGTTAAACAATATTATTCAAGGAGAAGTATACAAGTCTTGCATGAATGGTCAGTGTGAACACAAGTACATAATATCAGTGAAAGGTCGAACCAGGAAAATTCAGTAGAAGCATATTAGGGCAAGAAAATCCCGAGAAGTCACAAGAACCCCAGACAAGAACACAATTAGATGTACCAATATCCAGAAACCAAACGAAGAACCCCCAAAAATTAGGGTTTTCAGTACAAACGGGCTAGGGTTGTAGCAGGTTCATAAAATTAATCAAAATGTATGAGAAGCAGAAGTTTAAACATAAAGAATCATCAAACAAATTTTAAAAAGAAATTCTGGAAACCCTAATTTTAGAAAAAGATGAAAATCACCTGAAATCATACGATTATTGTAAAGAAACTCAAGGCTATTGTAAAACTCACAGGAAACAAACTCAAATCACCTTAGATCTGTACAGATCTAGGAGGTTTTAGAAAAGAAATTAGGGTGTCATAGAGAACCATACAGAGATGATGAAATCTGTTTAGAAAACCATAGATCGTAGCTAATATGGGACGATCTCACTCAAAATCACACTGGAATGGCCTGGAATAGGCGAGAGATGAACCCTAGATGCAAGTCGACATAGCCCTGGTCCCTTGAGGGCCTTAGAGATGGCAAGAATGACATGAGAGAGGCCATTGGAGGCCTGAGAGGTGGTGAGAGGCCACCGGAGATAGCCATAGAGGAGCGACGGCGTGATTGGATTAGGGTTAGGTTGAGAGCATTTGAGAGCATTTGAGAGCAGAGGGGTTTTCAGGGCAGTGGGTGTATAGAAAATGATAGGGTTTGGGGGGTCTTTTGGGTTTATTTTATGAAGGGTTGATGGTGGCCGTTGATCTTTATGATCAATGGCCGGGATTAAAGGGTGTGGGAGACCGGATCGGGTATTTGGGGTGTGGGCCGGGTAATTTAATTGGGTACTGGGCTGGTAATTGGGTTAGGTTGGGGTTGTATTGGGGCTAAAATTGAAATAAAATTAGGCCATATTTTAAATATCCATTTTAATACTATATAATTTATAAGAAATAATAAACCATTTCTGAAAAATAATTTCATGAGCTGAAAATGATTTAAAATAGTTATTTAATATTTTAAAAATATAAAAGACCATTTTGTGCATCAACAATGTAATTATGCATTAATAGGACTAGTATTGCTAATATATGCAAATTAGCTTAAAAAATGCAAATGCGATTATAAAAATGCACTAAAAATATTTAAACAATATTTTGGCATAAATAAAGAATTTAGATGGCTAAATTACCACAAAAATAATTTGAAGGATGATTATTGGAAATTTTATGAGTAAAAAGGGAAGAAATAAATCAATTCGAAGCCTTTAAAATTATAGAAAAAATTATAAAAATGCTTAGGCATGCTTATATATGCTATTTTGAAAGTATATATATGTATTAAAAATATATAGGGAAAAATTGGGTATCAACACCCTCAATCACCTCATTCGGCTGTATCAGCCTCAGCTCATTCGGGGGTTGATCAATCTTCAATGTCGATCAAGCATAGCCTTCTTTGCTAGTAACGACGAGGATAAGGACCAAGGCTGGATGAGCCGGTTTGTCCGAGTGAGGACCTCGGACGTCATTCCTAAGGGAAAAATGTTGTTCCCAGAAAAGTGGAATCCCAATCGTAAGTGAAGTCCCTTTCCTAGTATCTCCTTATACTCCGTTCCTGCCTTTTGTAACGCCTTTACCTTTTTGCAGCTATTGCTTGGATGCCCCATGCGATCCCTGGCCTCGAGGACTGGGTCCGCAAATTGGCCGCGACCTCCTCGAATGATGAGCGCAAATGGCGTGACTTATCGAGGGGCAAATGGGAGGCCAAACACCATGTTTCTTTTCCTAGAATTTTTGATGCTTTCTTTTTATTAGAGATGTTATCTCACTCATGCCTATTTATGCAAGCATCGGATATGTCTCCGAAATGAGGCCAGCCCCGGCCGGGGAAGAGGCCGAGTCCCTAGTTCCTAAATTGGGGAAAGACAGGAAGAGGAAAAGGGCTTCCAAACCCGAAAACCCCCAGGATAAGGAGGCCCCTACTCGAAGGCCAAGGAGGAAACTCATTCACGTGGACGTAGATTCGGCCCACCAATTACTGGACGACGAAGAAAATGAGGGCGAAGAATCGGCGCTGGTGACCGAACTAGGAAACCGGTAGAGGCCGCCAAGCCCTCCGAGCCGGAGACCTTACCTCGTGGTGAGGAAACTTTGAAGAAAGACTCGGGCAAAGCCTCCGAGTCCTCTGATATTGAGATTATTCCCCCGCCTTCAACGAGCACACCGGAGGGGGCAAGTGCCGAGAATCCCGAGGCTAATCAGAACGCCCCGAGTGAGGAGCTCGGGGCCATGACAATAGGTCACTCCCCCTCTCTACCATCTTATTCCGAGGAGGCAATAAAGGACGCTCAAGCTATGCAGACGCCCGACCCGAGCAAGGTCCTCGAAGAAGATCCTTTTCAGGACTGTTTCACTAGGGTCGATGATGCCGCCAACCTCAATGACGCATCTACCCTCTTCGAAGAGGATCATCGTATTTTCTCTCGGGTAAGCGCTAACTTTTATTATTGCAAAATTTTTTTGTTTTCTTCTCCTTCTGCATTAACTAATATCTGCTTTTTTCTGTGTAGGCCATTACCAAGTTCAGAGCCGAGTTGAGCCAGTGTGAGGCAAAGCTCAAGAGATCCTCGGATGAAGGGAAGGCCCTGAGGCTCCTTCGTAATAAAAAGGAGGAGGAGCTCAAGGACTTATGAGCAGATTTGGCCAAAGCTCGTCAAAATGAGGCTGAGCTGGACAAGCAGGTAACCCTCGTTTTGCAAATGTACGACCTAATTGACCCAACTGTGGAGGCTAACACTTCAGTGTATCAACTGCAGCAAAAATTGGACATGATCGGGCAGCTTCGAGGGGAGGTCGATCAAGTTAAGGCCGACTGCAACCAGGGGAAGGAAAACATGGATCGGCTCGCTGGCAAGAAAGAGGCTGCCCTAGCAAACCTGACATCGGCTGAGACTCAGCTCTGGGGAGTCAAAGTAAAAATTCTGGCCCATGCCAAGAAGATTGATGAGCTCGAGGCCAAACTTGCATCGGGACTGAGGTTGTTGAAGCCAGGGCCGAGGTCGAGAGGATGAAGGTCACGGCCAACAAGACCATTGTTGTGTACCTAAAGGATGCCGAGGTTGATCAAATGGAACTAAGGGAAGCCTCCAACTGGGAAAAACGGGTCAATGACTGGGCCAAGTGTTAATCCCGGAGGGAGACCCTCGAAGAGATCCACGCTCGGGGTTTCAACCTTACCGAGGAGATAGCCCAGGCAAAAGCACTCAAGGCCAATGCTAAGTTCCTTTTCTCCTCCGACGATGATGAAGATGATGAAGGCAACCAGAGCGGGTCTGATGATGAAGCTGGGCCCGAAGGGGAAGCTGCTCCCGAAAGAGAGACCAGCCCTGGGCATAGATAGGATTTTTCTTTTTTATTGTATCGTTCTTTTTTGCATGACCTGTTATCGGTCCCTTGTATATATCTTTTTCGACATACATAAAAGAAGAATTTCGATATTTCTTGACTTGCTAAATTTTTGCAACGTCTCCATCCTCTTTAACTATGTGTTAGAGATTTTATCTAGGTGTTTTCTTCGAAACTGCCATGGTCGAGTTCGAATACTTCGAGCCTTTAGGCATAGACCATTAGGGGCTCATATCGGGTAATGGTGAGTCCCCGAGCCATGATCAAACCATTACTTGTTTAGGTCTGGGGTAATCGAACCCTTAGGTTCGAATTGAGTGAGAACGAGGTCTTGAACTCTAATTGTATTGTTCTTTTAAGCTTACCGAATCGGCCCTTAGGCTCTTTTTAGGTTGGGCCAATACCTTTTGAGGTTTTTTCGAAGGCTGATATTATCCCTTTTAAATTATTCGAGGGGCTGATTTTAGCGAAGCCTGATTAGGTCGCAGCGGACTCAACCTTAGGAAGAGTGGGCGCTAATACGTTTACCCAATAGTGGTATCGGGGTCAATTTCCACATGGAGCTAGAAAGGGAGTTGGATATTTGTTTAGCCTAGAATTGCGTGTTTGCTTCTAATTGATCTTCTATCATTTTTGGGTTTTTGTGATTATCAACTACAATTTAACAACTACTAATTATAACTAAATTATGCGAAGAGATTAAATCTAGATTGTATGCAAGATAGAGAAAGGCACTAAGGTCGTGGCATTTACCTAGGTGGTCAACTAACGGGTAGAGATTCCTAATACGAGAATGATGATTATGGGGCTTATGATATAACCGTTGCACGATAGCACTCACTCTCACTTAACACCAAGCAACTTAGGGTTCAAGTTGGGTAATCACTCTCTCGAGGTCTTACCCGTTAATTGGGACTACCATTCTCATGGGTCCATCCCAATTCCTTGTTGGGTTAACTTTGGAGTCATAGACACTCTTTCTCAAGAAGAGTCAAGACTCACTAAGCTAGACTTAGTGTTTGCAACCACCAAATCCTAGTTAAAACATAAAATCAACCCAAATATCAAACACCCAACATCATTCAAGCACTAAACAATCACACCCATTAATTACCCACACTAGGGTTGAGCCACAACCCTAGCTAATGGGTTTAGCTAGCCATAATAGCAACAGAGATTAAAGAAGAAGTAGATAAAATCAACATAATAATTAACTAGGAAGTTAATCTACACGAATTCACGTTAAAACAAGATTAAAATGCCCAAAATAGGCTAAAACTTGAATCTCACGAGTGTTGCTACTATCTGATGTCTAAAACTTAACCTAGAAATAATAAAATATTCTATTTATACTATGCCAGAAAAATCGAACAAACATACCCCTGTGGGGCTGGCGCGGACCGCGCATAAATGCAGCGCGGCCGCGTAGGGGTCTTGGCCTTCGATCATTCACTTCTGGAACTGGGGACGCGGACCGCACAAAGAAATAGCGCGGCCGCACAGGCTAATGAGCGGACCGCACAACACTGAAGCGCGACCGCGTAGACACCAGCGCTGACCGCGTAGAAATGAGCGCTGACCGCGCTTGGAAACTCCTGAAATGGGTGATCTTTGAATCTCCTAGCGCGGCCGCGCAACAAATCAGTGCGGTCCGCGCTAGGTCCTCCTGTCCCTACTTCAATGATTTTTTGATACTTGAGCAGGTTTCACTCCGTTTCGAGCTGATTCTTGACTTTCGTCATCTTGTCGCTCAAACCTGCAATCAAGCGCACTTTGTAAGCATTCCGGGTCTATTTCATGACAATTCATACATAAGGCATAGGCAAGTATGGGCATAAAACGTGTAAAAATCACAGTTATCAAAGCCCCCCTTTGTTTGCTTTGCCGAAGGTAGCCTTATTTAACCGGTTTTTGATAGTATTTGAAGGCCTTTAACTTATGGTGGAAGTCGGACGTCTCCGAGCCGCATTATTTCGGATGTAGCCTTTTTATATGACCGTAGTCTTTTTATATGACCGCAGTCTTTAATATGGCCGTAGCCTTCGGGTGTGTCTCATGGACTTTATTTCCCGATAACCTTTCGAACTGGTCCGAAAGGTTTGTCCACGAGTACGATGGCCTTAGCCTTTGCGTCGAGGGATGCCTCTTTGAGGTCTTATGAATTCGAGTTTAGGTATTCGAATGTGTTGACCATCGATAGCAGACCCCGAGTATTCGAGGTGTATTCGCGTTTTGGACCTTGAGTCGTTTCTCTCAAAATCACAAGTATGATGTTCGTATAGTAGTAAATTTCTTTGAGATGCAAAGTGTTTTGATATAGAAAAAATGCTTCTTTGAATAATTGATACATGCGTACATGTTTTGCCGTCGGGGCTTGACTATTCTATATGGACACGGTTCATCTGACCGTTTGTCCCATTACAAAGTTTTCCTATCGAGGCCCTTTTTGGCGTGAAGTATTTTCCTCAAAAAAATAATCTCCGAGGGTGATGCCCCCCAGTATTCGAGGTTGATTGAAAAGAAGCCTTGGATACTGTTGAATTCTCCTTAGGTAGCACATAGTTGTTGCCTCGTTAAAAACCTCGCCGGTAAAACCCATTTGGGACAAAATCCGATCTATGGGAAAAAGTGTGAAACGCGTGCTTTAAAACCTAAGGTCTTCGTGTAGAAAGGTGTCCTAGACATCTTCAATCGAACTCCTGCAATGAGTTAGTTTTAAATTCAAATGGAAAAAGGGTGAAAGCCATACCTTAGCAGTAGTATCGTTTGAGTAGTGATACATTCCAATTGTTCGGCAATTGTTCACCTCCCATCGTGTCAAGTTTGTAAGATCCTTTACCGACAACTCCGATGACTTGGTGCGGTCCTTCCGAATTTGGGCCTAGTTTCCCTTTATTCGGGTCTCGAGTATTGAGGGTAACTTTCCGTAGAACTAAGTCCCCGGCTCCAAAGTGTCGAAGGTTAGTCCTTCTATTATAATATCTCTCGATTCTTTGTTTCTGCGCCGCCATCCGAACAAGTGCAGCTTCTCATTTTTCATCTAGTAGCTCGAGGCTAGTATTAATAGCTTCGTGATTTGACTCCTCCGATGCATGTCGGAATCTGGCGCTGGGTTCCCCGACCTCGACCGCAATCAAGGCCTCGGAGCCGTATACTAGCAAGAACGGGGTCGCCCCCATGTTGGATTTCGATGTCGTTCGATATGCCCAAAGAACCTCGGGTAGAACTTCTCTCCATTTTCCTTTTGCATCTTCTAGCCTCTTCTTTAAGTTTTGAATGATAGTTTTGTTTGTTGACTCGGCCTGTCCGTTCCCGCTCGGGTGATACGGTATTGATAAGATCCTATTTATTTTGTGTGCTTCGAGGAAACTTCATTACCTTGTTGCCAATGAACTGCTTTCCATTGTCACACACGATTTCGGCAGGTATCGTGGACCGACACACGATGTGATCCCAGATGAAGTCAATAACTTCCTTTTCTCTGACCTTCTCGAAGGCCTATGCTTCCACCCATTTGGAAAAGTAGTCAGTCATAAATAAAATGAATTTATCTTTACCTGGGGCCGTTGGTAGAGGGCCAACGATGTCCATTCCTCATTTCATGAAAGGCCATGGGGATAGGACCGAGTGGAGTTGCTCTCCGGGCTGATGAATCATCGGTGCAAACCTTTGACATTTATCACACTTTTTAACAAACTCCTTAGTGTTTTTTTCCATGCTATCCCAGTAATACCCTGCTCTAATAATTTTGCTTATCAAAGACTCGGCGCCCGAGTGATTCCCACAAGTGCCTTCGTGGATTTCTCATAGAACATAATTGGTATCCCCCAGCCCTAAACATACCGCCAATGGTCCATCGAACGTCTTCCTGTACAACGTTCCATTTCCATCCAATGTGAACCTAGCCGCTTTGGTTCGTAGGGCCCTTGACTCTTTATGATCTGATGGGAGTTTTCCATTTCTTAAATATTCGATATACTTATTCCTCCAATCCCAAGTCAAGCTTGTAGAATTTATCTTGGCATGACCTTCTTCTACCACAGACCTCGATAATTGGACGACAGTCCCGGGGACGATATCATCTTCTTCAACTGATGACCCCTAGTTAGCAAGTGCGTCGGCCTCACTATTTTGTTCTCGAGGAACGTGATCTAGAGTCCACTCCTTGAAGCGGTGCAAGGTTACCTGTAGCTTATCCAAGTATCTTTGCATCCTATCCTCTCGAACTTTGAAACTTTTGTTTACTTGGTTCACTACCAACAGAGAATCGCACTTGGCTTCAATTATTTCTGCCCCCAAGCTTTTAGCTAGCTCGAGACCTGCAATTATTGCCTTATACTCGGCCTCAT
The DNA here is from genome assembly GCF_001879085.1 of Nicotiana attenuata. Taxonomy (NCBI): domain Eukaryota; kingdom Viridiplantae; phylum Streptophyta; class Magnoliopsida; order Solanales; family Solanaceae; genus Nicotiana; species Nicotiana attenuata. The sequence continues at coordinate 33,464 of NW_017672988.1, forward strand.
TATTAGTCAACCTAGAAGTTTTTGATAGATTGTCTAATAGTACTACCTGTTGGTGGCTTCAAAACAATGCCCAGCCCGGACCCTTTCAAGTTCGAGGCACCATCCGTAAAAAGGGTCCATACTCCCGAAGATGTACCTGATTTTAGCAGAAGCTCTTTCTCCACTTCGGGTACGAGGGTTGTCGTAAAGTCGGCCACGAAGTCAACTAGGATTTGAGACTTGATGGCCGTTCGGGGTTGATATTCGATATCGTACCCGCCAAGTTCGGCAGCCCATTTGGCCAATGGACCCGATAGCACGGGCTTATGCAAAAAACATTGAAGGGGATAAGTGGTCAACACACATATGGGATGACATTGAAAATATGGCTTTAACTTTCTAGATGCGCTTATTAATGCAAGTGCCAATTTTTCTAAGTGTGGATATCTAGTTTCAGCATCTCCTAGAGTTCGACTTACGTAATAGACAGGGAACCGCGTACCTTGCTCCTCCCGAACTAGTACCCCACTTACCGCTATCTCGGACACAACCAATTACAAGTAAAGCTTTTCATCTATCTTCGGAGTGTGGAGCAGAGGTGGGCTCGACAAGTATCGCTTCAATTCCTCCAGTGCTTGTTGGCATTCCGAGGTCCATGCGAAATCATATTTCTTTTTGAGCAAGGAAAAGAACATGTGGCTTTGATCTAATAATCTCAAAATGAATCAACCCAATGCGGCTATTCGTTCTGTTAATCTTTGCACGACTTTCACACTATCCACGATTGTGATATCTTTGATGGCCTTGATCTTATCGGGGTTGCTCTCGATTCCCTGATTAGATACCATGAAGCCGAGGAACTTGCCCGAACCGAACCAAAAGGCACATTTTGCTTCAAGATTTTGAATGTTTCCTGCAAATAAGTTAAATGGTCCTCTGCACACAGGGACTTAACCAACATATCATCAATGTAAACTTCCATTGATTTACTTATCTGTTCCTCGAGCATTTTGTTAACTAAGTGTTGGTATGTTGCTCCAGCATTTTTTAGCCCGAAGGGCATTGCATTGTAACGGTATGTTCCAAACTTAGTGATAAATGAGGTCTTTTCCTGGTCCTCCGGGTTCATCTGAATTTGATTGTACCCGGAGTAGGCGTCGAGAAAGGTTAGGATCTCGTGGCCGGTCGTGGCATCTATCATGCGATCGATGTTAGGCAGGGGAAAAGAGTCTTTAGGGAATGCCTTGTTCAAATCCTTATAATCTACGCACATTCTAAGTTTGTTTCCCTTTTTTGGGACTACAACTACTTTGGCTAACCATTCGGGGTATTTTACCTCCCGAATAGACCTTATTTTAAGAAGTTTAGTCACCTCATCCTTTCTGAATGCATGCTTCACCTCAGACTGGGGCCTCCTTCTTTGCTTTACCGGTTTGAACCTGAGGTTGAGGCTTAGCCGGTGTGTTGTTATTTCCGGTGGGATCCCTATCATGTCTAAATAGGACCAATGAAAACAATCCATATTATCAATAAGAAATTCAATGAGTTTTTTCCTGAGTTAGGGAGTTAGCCTCGTTCCCAGGTATAGCTTTCTCTGGGGCATGTATTCGATCAGTATGACCTATTCCAGTTCCTCGACCGTTGACTTGGTTACATCGGACTCTTCGGGAACAACAAAAGTTCGAGGAGTAAGGATATCCTCTTCTTTTTCTTCGATTACCTGCTGTTCCGATTCGATCGAGGCTAGGAACGGTGATTGCTATTTGGCTGTCTGCTTATATTTGGTGCTCGACTTTTCCGAGGTCGAAGGCGCTGGTACAGGTATCACCTCCTCGACTGCAAACATTTCCTTTGCAGCGTGTTGTTCTCCGTAAATCGTTTTCACACCATCCACTGTTGGGAATTTCATCATCTGATGAAGGGTTGAAGGTACTGCCCTCATGTTGTGGATCCATGGCCTTCTGAGAAGTGCATTATACCTCATGTCGCCTTCGATGACATGAATTTTGTATCTTGGATGGTCCCGGCCACGTTCACTGGTAGGATTATCTCCCCCTTCGTTATTTTGCTTGCCATGTTGAAGCCATTTAGGACTCGAGATGCAGGTACAATTTGGTCCTGCAGGCCGAGCTGCTTTACGACCCTCGATCTGATTTTGTTTGCTGAACTACCTGGATCCATGAGGACACGCTTAACTTGAATTTTATTTAACAAAATAGAAATTACCAGGGCGTCATTGTGCGGCTGGGATATGCCTTCCTCTTCCTCGTCATTGAATGATAGGATGCCCTCAAGCATATAGCTCCGAGTCTGTTTATCTCTGGTGATCAACACCTTGGTGCATTTGAATATAGGCCCTTGTGGAACATCGACACCGCCAACGATCATATGAATTACGTGTTGCGTTTCCTGCTCTTTTTTTCTGTTTGCATCTCTTTCCCTGAAGTGGTTCTTAGCTCGATCACTAAGAAATTCTCGAAGATGAACCTCGTTGAATAATCGAGCTACCTCCTCCCTCAACTACCTGCAGTCTTCGGTCCTATGACCATGTGTGCCATGATACTTACACATCAAGTTTGGATTCCTTTGAGAAGGATCGGTTTGTATAGGCCTGGGTCACCTGGTGTCTTTGATTCTTCCAATAGCTGACACGATCCCCGATGCATCTACACTGAAATTATACTCCGATAATCGAGGTGCTTCCGTGGGGTCGGTATGTTTATCAAAACCATTCTTACTCATAAGTCCCAGAGAACTCTGACCTCAATCATTTATGCGATCGTTATGAGGAGCGTTACGCCTTGAATCGTTGTTTCTCCGATCGGTATATGGCTGATACCGTTCCCTGTTTGATCTTGGTTCCCTGTCCGTATCCCTCGGGGCCTTAACTTCCAATCTATTAGGATGAACTGAACCTTAGGGGGCTCCCAACTGGTCGTCCTCGACCCTGATCTTCGATTGGTAATGATTATGTACGTCTGACCAAGTCACATTTGGGTACTCGATCAGATTTTACTTCAGTTGTCGTGACGCGATCGAACTCCGCTCATTCAAACCCTGCATAAAAGCTTGTACTGCCCAATCATCCGAGACCGGTGGTAATTCCATTCGCTCCATTTGAAACCGGGATACAAACTCCCTTAGCATCTTATCGTTCCTCTATCTTATCTTAAGAACGTCTGATTTCCTTGTCGCCACCTTTATGGCCCCAGCATGTGCTTTCACGAAGGCGTCTGCCAACATAGCAAACGAATCAATGGAATTCGGTGGTAAGTTGTGATACCAAATCATGGCTCCCTTTGACAAAGTGTCCCCAAATTTTTTCAATCGATCTCATCATCATTTAAGTCGTTTCCTTTAATCCCGCAAGTGTACGAGGTAATGTGTTCATTAGGATCAGTTGTCCCGTTATATTTAGGTATATCGGGCATGCGGAACTTTTTAGGAATGGGCTTCGGAGCCGCACTCGGAGGGAATGGTTTTTGTTTGAGTTTCTTGGCATCCAAACCTTTCAAGACTGGGGGTGCCCCGGGTATTTGATCGACACGGGAGTTATAAGTCTCCACTTTTTTGTCAATATCCTCAATCTTTTTCTCCCCGGACTTGATTCTCTTGGTAAGTTCCTCGAGCATCCTCATAATCGTGGGGTCAGTCCCCGAGCCATTACCGTTTGATCTTTCTGGCACCGGCTTAGTACGTCGAGTGTTTTCTGGTTCAACAATACTTGGAGTTTTGTGCTGACTTTGAAGCTGAGCGATAGCAACATGTTGAGCTTGAAGCATCTTAAGTACTACTTGGAGGCTGACTCCCCTATCTCCTATACCTTGTGTTTCCTTGGCCACCAGATCGGGCTTCCCTGCGTACACGTCCTCCGGGGTCTGCGCCTAAATCCGCATCTAAAGCAATGTGTGAACTGACATCAACTGGTTCCGCATTTGGCACTCCCCCAGGATTAATTGGTGGTACACCAACCCCTACATTGTTGTTTTCCCCATGGAATCCAAGACCATCGTTGCTGTGTTCGGGTGCGTTTTGCGAGTTTGACATGTTTTAACCTGAGAACAAAAATTTTTGACAAGAAAAAATGTGAAAATAATGTGTGTTATCAGAATCAGTACCGAAACAACCACTATTATCTTTAGCCCCACGGTGGGCGTCATACTGTTTACCTCGAAAATACTAGTAACAATTAAACTTGATTTACGATTTTAAAGATATGTGATTTAGTTCAATACTAATTAATAACCAAGAAATCTAATGAGTAAATGAAAGAAATAAGTAAAATCAAACCAGTGAGCAAGCCAGTCCCGACCTCGAGCTAAGGTGGCCTCGAGATAGGTCAAGAACAATAAAGTAAGAACAATAAAGTTAAAGGACAACTCTGGTGAGCAATGAGCGAGAAAGTAAGAGAGTATATTCTTTTGCCAACGATTGATGATGGTTAAAAATGATCGGGGTCCCCTTTATATAATAGGGGAACCCTAAATAAGGTACATTTCTATTTACAGTAAAGAATCTTATTGGGTCAGTTGTCTAAACGCCTTGTATGGATTCGTACAAATCTATTCTGAAAATTTACGCCATGATCTTGGAGACGTGGCAGGAGTCTTGCTCATTCTGTTAGAAACCCAAAACGGTATTATCTCGGGGTTGGTCATATTGGGCTCCGACGTTCCTCAAATACTTAGATCTTCGAGCCTCGTGTTCTGCCTTCGGGCTTGAACTCGGTCCATAATGAGTCTATTCCTCGACGCGAACCTTCTATTCCTCGATGTGAGCCATCGGGCCCACAAAATCAGGGGCACATGATTTATCTGTATACACTATTGTCAAAAGCATTACTCACTTGTTTTGTTCTTCATTCGCGACTGGGCTTGAACCGAGGGTCCAATCGAGGACGAGCTCACTATTCAATCTAAGATCAGTCTTGATCTTAACATTGCCATTGTTGATCGTTTGTTTCATCTTTAATTCATTTATCTGTTATTTTTAATTATTCTTGTTGAATTAAACCACGTATCCTTTAAACCGTTTACAAATTTAATTGTTATCCAATTTTGGGGTAAATAAGAAACTTGGACAGGATGCTTGTATTACTTCTACGGCGGGAAAATTTCACCAATGGTCATATAAGTATGACTTTTTTTATCAAAGTCATCCAACTTTGTTTTCTCACACAAAAGATCATAAAACTTTTACAAACTCACACAAAATCATAGTGATCGAAAAATACAATTTCCCAGTAGTATTTTCTTATTCCAATTTTCTTTGTTTTTTAAGTTTAAGATTAATAAATAATAACCCAATTAAAATGACTTTGATGGAAAAAAAAGTCATAGTTAAAAAAGTCTACAGCTGACATTTTCCGGTACAAGAATTCCTCGATTATGCATACTCTGGTTCTATATATCCTTTGAAAATTTTACTAACATTAATATTAGTTTCTGTGTATTTCTGGTTCATTTTCTTCCTAGCTAGAAGTGTCACCACGGCCTAAATTAAACCTGATACAGGAACTGGAAAAGGAAGTTTCCTCTTCATCTAGCTTTGCTAGTACAGTTAGGTATCTTTGCATTAGGAGTTTTATCAAATATGTACTTTGGTCGTCTTAATGTCACTTCCAACAATTTTCAACCTGGACTCTGTAAGCTTTTGCAATATATATCGACGTATATAGTGCCTTGTCGGCAATTCCAACATTTACACCTAAGGTAGATCAAACACTAAAATTCAGGAACGATAAAGGTACAAGGAAAGAGTAACATACGGTTTAGTGGATGCCTTAGGAAATTACATTGACCTTGAAACTGACCACTCTTGATTTTTTAACCCACGCTTGTTTCATGGGTAAAAAAAATGAAGTCATAAGTCAAAAGTGTTGTTCACGGAGAAAGCGAGGGGCAACACTTCAAGTGTTGCCCATGAATATTCGAGGTCAAAAAACCAAGGTGTCTTATTTATGTAGATCATGACCCTGCCTTAATGGCCTTCTGTGGTAGTCTTCCCTGGGCTATTGTAGTAATAGGCCCTAAATACACCTAATCTGACAAGTTTATGAGATAATAACATGAGAAATTCTTTAAACGAAAAGCAATTGAATTCTAAGCTGCAGTTATGACTTTAATAGACTTATAAGCTATGAAGACTTTGAGGGTGTTTGGATTGGCTTAAAAGCTGGTCAATCCAGCTTAAAAGCATTTTTGAGCTTGTTTCACTGGTTGGCAAATATCAAAACAATTTTTAAGCCAAAATATTTTTAACATACTTTATTTGTAAAATAATTCTGGAGAAAGAAAATAACGTATAAACAGAAATGTAGAAGAAACAGAATTTAATCCGAGCCCACTGAATTCACAGTGTTTCTTTAAGGAATATAATCCCCTCCTAGTACCCGAGGTTGTGGATTATTTTCTCCCAGGATAGAATAGAATACACACTGGTGTAGCAGTACTTCAAACCCCAGTGTTTCAGTGAACACAATGATCGGTAGCAAATCACACTCTGTTGCTTTCTTTCTAGTTAAAACAATACAGAAAGGAAGAGGAGAATTCAGAAATTTCGTATGGAAAATATGAGAGAATGGACTGCTATTTATGGCCAACATGTTGAGTTCAAACGAAGAGGTGCAACTCTTCAGAGGTCAGTTATGACTGTTCACGTAAAATAGTCATAACGTAAATAACCATTTACGCAAATTAAAACGGGAATTGAAAACGCAGAGGACAATTAATTTTCCTTTACAAAAATGGATAATTCGGATTTAATAATATTATGCTAATATTTACTATTATAAATTTGGTCCAAAAAAATTAATCAATCAATCGATCATTTGACCAAATCCGAAGCCGAGCGAGCGACAACGACGGTGGCGCGAGGCTTGCCTTCTTCTTAATTCTTTAAGAGCTAGAAGAAGAGCAATTATATATATACCCATCAAAAGTCTTTTCCTCCACTAATATGGGACAATGTCCCTTTGTCAAGGAGGGAAACTCAAATTTTATTTTCTCTCCATTTCCCATTCACCCTCTTTTAAGCTAAAATAAGCTTTAAAAACCCAACAATCCCCTACATGAATGGGGAATGGCTATATCAGGGAAATATGCATGAAAAACCGTGTGATTCGCAAGCAAGGATTAATTGCATCTGGATAAGTAGGTTTCCCTTGAACTTTCCGTAGTGAACTTATGTCGGATATACTCGGTCAATCAGTAGATTTGATATCTTTGAACCGTCGAACTTTGGTGTATACCTAGACAACCATAAGTCACACAATCAACCCTTAACCGTTTTTGGTTCTCATTGTTGTGTTCGTTTCAGCATTCAACACCGCCTGGTTTCATAAGTGCGTAGAGAACTGGCTTTACAAAATTCTCCATGAAGCGGCTAACACTTCACACTTACATAGGTGATTCCTAAACGTGTCATCCCGTAGATATACTATTTGATATACCCCGTATCAAATTTAGAAATCATTAAAAAGCCTTAATGCTTTATCCTTGGTACTGAACATTGTCTCATCACGAGAATGGACCAAAATTTTAGTTGACAATGTTGAACCATAATTAATGATATTGTTTGATCTCGTTGAACCTAGATCTTGGGATCTCCAGTCTTCTAGATAGAGTTACCGCCACAATGACCTGTCCTCGGTCATAGTCCCATTCCCTCGATGATTTCTCAACTACCTCTCTAGTTAGGCCTTTTGTAAGTGGATCCGACACATTATTGCTTGACTTTACATAGTCAATCGTGATAATTCCTCAAGAGAGTAATTGCCTAACGGTTTTATGTCTTTGTCGTATATGATGAGATTTACCGTTATACATAACGCTTGCAGCCCTTCCAATTGCCGCTTGACTATCGCAATGTATGCATATTGGTGCCAACGGTTTGGGCCAAAATGGAATGTCTTCCAAGAAATTTTGGAGCCATTCAGCTTCTTCACCGACTTTATCTAAGGCTATGAACTCATCCTCCATTGTAGAGCGGACAATATAAGTTTGTTTGGACGACTTCCAAGGTAGCGCTCCTCCACCAATAGTGAATACATATCCACTAGTGGACTTAGAATCAGTTGCACCAGTGATCCAATTTGCATCACAGTATCCCTCAATCACCGCAGGATATTTACTGTAGTGCAAAGCAAAGTCCTGGGTATGTTCTAAATATCCCAAAACTCGTTTCATTGCCATCCAATGAGATTGTCTTGGATTACTCGTGTATCGACTCAATTTACTTATAGCACAAGCTATATCTAGTCGTGTACAATTCATGATATACATTAAGCACCCCAACACACGAGCATAATCCAATTGTGATATGCTTTGGCCTTTGTTCTTTGCTAGTGCAAGATTCACGTCAATTGGAGTCTTTGTAACTTTAAAATCTAAGTGCTTGAATTTTCGAAGTACTGTCTTAATATAATGAGATTGTAACAATGCCAGACCTTGAGGAGTCTTATGGATCTTAATACCCAGAATTAAATCAACAAATCCCAAGTCCTTCATATCAAACTTGCTAGTTAGCATATGCTTAGTCGCATTTATGTTGGCAATGTTATTACTCATTATCAGCATATCATCCACATATAACAATGACTATGTGATTTGGAACATTTTTAATGTACACACATTTATCGCATTCATTTATCTTAAAACCATTTGACAACATTGTTTGGTCAAAATTCGCATGACATTGTTTGGGTGCTTGTTTTAGTCCGTAAAGGGACTTAACAAGTCTACATACCTTCTTTTCTTTACTTGGAACCACAAACCCTTCAAGTTGTTCCATGTAGATTTCTTCCTCCAAATATCCATTTAAGAAAGTCGTCTCAACGTCCATTTGATGAATTTTAAGACCATAAACTGCAGCTAATGCTACTAACGTTCGTATGGACGTAATTCTTGTAACTGGAGTGTATATATCAAAATAGTCAAGACCTTCTCGTTGTCTATACCCTTTGACCACAAGTCTTGCCTTATATTTATCAATAGTGTCATCATCTTTCATTTTCCTCTTAAAAATCCATTTAGAACCCAACGGTTTATTTCAGGAGGAAGATCAACCAATTCCCAAGTATGGTTGTTCAATATGGATTCTATTTCACTATTACTGCCTCTTTCAAAAATAATGATTTTGAAGAAGACATAGCTTCTTTAAATATTCGAGGCTCATTTTCCAATAAGAAAGTCACAAAATCTTGTCCAAATGAAGTATACGTTCTTTGACGCTTACTACGTCTTGGATCCTCCTGATTAAACGTACTTTCTTTTGTTTCTTCCCGAGGTCGTTTAGATCCTTCACCAATCGACTCACATTCCTTTTTATACGTATATATATTTTCTAAGTGCTCAGCATTATCTGATTCTATAACCGTATTTTTATAAATGTCGGAATTTTCTAATTTATGAACCAGAAATCGATATGCTTTACCATTGGTTGCATATCCTATGAAAACATAATCAATGGTTTTCGGTCCTAGTTTTACCCTTTTGGATTTAGGAACTTGCACTTTTGCCAAACACCCCCACACTTTAAAATAATTCAAGTTGGGCTTCCTTCCTTTCCATTTTCATATGGAAGGATTGCGTTTTGCTATGGGGTACTCGATTTAGTATCCGGTCAGCCGTAAGAATGGCTTCGCCCCACAAGTTTTGTGCAAACCAGAACTTATCAACAATGCGTTCATCATCTCCTTTAATAAACGATTCTTTCTTTTCACAATCCCATTGGATTGGGGCGTGCAAGGGGCCGTTGTTTGATGAGTAATTCCATATTCTAAACAGATTTCTTCAAAAGGAGATTTATATTCACCACCCCTATCACTTCTTATCAGTTTGATTTTCTTGTTTAGTTGCGTTTCAATTTCATTTTTGTATTGCTTGAATACGTCTATTGCTTCATCTTTACTATTAAGTAAGTAAACATGGCAATATCGAGTACTGTTGTCAATAAAAGTTATGAAATACTTCTTTCCACTGTGAGATGGTATTGACTTCATGTCGCAGATATCTGTGTGAATTAAGTCTAAAGGATTTGAATTTCTTTCAACTGACTTATAAAGATGTTTAACATACTTAGATTCCACACATATTTGACATTTTGATTTGTCGCATTCAAACTTAGGCAATACTTCCAAATTAATCATTTTTCTCAAGGTTTTATAATTTACATGTCCTAAACGTATATGCATAAATCATTTGACTCAAGTAAGCAAGAAGAAGCTAAAATTTTATTATTCTTAAGGACCATTATATTCAGTTTGAAAAGGCCCTCAGTGAGGTAACCTTTTCCAACAAACATCTCATTCTTACTTATTATAACCTTATCAGATACAAAAACACACTTAAACACGTCCTTAACAAGAAGTGCAGTAGAGACTAAGTTCTTCCTAATCTCGAGAACATGAAGGACGTTGTTCAGAGTCACCACCTTGCTAGAAGTTATTTTCAGAAATATCTTGCCACATTCTTCAATTTTGGCCATTGCAGAATTTCCCATAGAAAGCGTCTCTTCGGGTCTAACGGGAGCATATGTAGCAAATGCTTTTCTAACAGCACAAACATGGCGAGTGGCTCCAGAATCAATCCACCACTCCATAGGATTTCCCACCAGGTTGCATTCAGAAAGCATAGCACACAAGTCATCAATATCTTCGTGCTTTCCAACCATGTTTGCTTGACCCTTCTTCTTGTCTTTCCTTGGAGCATGACAATTTGCAGATTTGTGTCCAGCTTTCCCACAGTTGTAGCAATTTCCTTTGAACCACTTCTTGCTTGGGTCGCTTTTTGGTCCAGAAGCCTTCTTCCTCTTTCTATTATTTTGAGGAGTATCCTCAACAATGTTTGCTCCTTATTGTTGAGTTTCCACGACCTTTCTCTTCAACAACTTTGTTGTCCTCTTCGATTCCCAACCGAACAATGAGATCTTCAAGCGACATCTCCTTGCGTTTGTATTTCAAGTAATTTTTGAAGTCCTTCCACAAAGGAGGAAACTTCTCAATCATCGCCGCAACTTGAAATGCTTCATTGATGACAAGACCTTCAATGAAAATTCTGTTAGTAATAATAATATAATTAATACTTCCAACATCAGTATTAATTCGACTTATACCTTCAGCAAGGAGATCGTGAATAATCACTTGCAATTCCTGGACTTGGGTAATAACAGACTTGCTATCTACCATTTTGTAGTCCAAAAATTTCGCAGAATGAATTTCTTCAACCCGGCATCTTCAGTTTTGTATTTCCTTTCAAGCGCAATCCATAGTTCTTTTGACGTATCCATATTAGTATAGACGTTATACAGATCGTCCTCCAGTCCACTAAGAATGTAATTCTTGCATAGAAAATCGGAATGCTTCCACGCCTCAATCACGAGAAAGCGTTCATTGTCTGGAGTTTCGTCGGACAGAATAGGAACATCTTCCTTAATGAACTTTTGTAGACTTAAAGTCGTCAAGTAGAAGAACATCTTCTGCTGCCACCGCTTGAAATCAATCCCGATAATTTTTTTGGGTTTTTCTGTCGGTGCCAATGCTGGTGATGTTCTGCTTGTCAATTTCGCGCCCCTTTTTCTCGCGAAATCGAGTTTCGACACGTAACAACTCTTTTAAGGAAGGTTGTAAAAAGAAAGAGTCGCCACCTAACGGGTTTGAGGTGCATTAGGGCACCTATTTTGTAGATAACTCTAGTTTAACCAGTTTGTGTCACCAAAGATCGAGTAAGGGCTCGAAATTACCTCGAAAAGAAGGTGTTAGGCACTCTTCAAGGTCCACAACTGTGGGTCCCGGCCGAACTCAATTATATGAATTAGCCTAGGTGATCAAGTATAGGAAAACAAGGAATTTGGTAAGTTTATTATATAAAAACAAGTAGTTGATTTAAAGACAAGATGGGGGTCCTAAATTTTTTAGCCTAAAGGATCACCCCGTGCAACATAAATAATACTTCGTAACTCTCTCAAGATGGGGTGTTACTCATATTATTCAGCGGGCACATACTACCATCTCCTACTACCCGATTACTATCTTTAAATTGTTACCTAAAGCGTACTAGTTGGTTCTAAACCGTACCCTATGCATGCACTACCCGTCCTATGCCTATGGTCCAGGAGGCTTTGGACCTCTATTTAGTTAGTCCTAGACTTCAACTTAGGCTGCTCAAAATGATAAAACTAATCGACATGCAAAACAGGTTAGACTTCATATAAAAGCAATTAAGGCTCAAGTTGGCCTCCACACTTTGACAACGAATGCACGTAAACCCATTGTACATTTGGCAGTTGCAGATTTTAAACTAATTAAAGTTATGGAATCCTATAGGCATGATCTCTACGTGATTCTGGATTTTAATACATGCAACAGTTTCAGATGTAAAATCCTTACCTTTAATACGATTTCTACATAAAAACCTACATATTTGCCTACTGATCACAATCATAAGGGGTTAAAACCCATATGCATGATGTCTAGGTTATTCATGCAGTAACTACCAATAGTGATCACATGAGTATGTTCAGAATTACTTAGTCGAGTACAATAGGCATGTTTTCTAATAGTGATAATTAGCACAGTGTTTGAAACTCTTCAAAGAAACGAGCAGGATGATAATTAAGACTGTTTTTAGACCTTATAGACAGGATTTCTATAATCATACTTAAAACTGGTTTTAGATCCTATAGTCATGATTTCTATAATTAAAACTGATTTCAGATCCTATAGGCATGATATCTACATCATAAATTAGGCAGTGTAAGTTAACAGAATCCTATGCGCACACTGAGATATTAATCGCTCAATATCCTATAGGCATGATTTCTAACAGGTGAAAGCAGAACACATTTGAACCAAATTAAGGACCTATAGGCAGGATTTCTAACACATGATAACTGAACATGTTTGAGCATAATGACACATTCTAAGCGAAATAGAATACCTATAGGCAGGATTTCTACCCATTTCGATGCAAGTGTAAGATAAAAACCCTTCCCCAATTTTACTAATACCCCGAAATGTTATTACAAGAGTTATTACAGACCCAGAATGAATAGAGTAAATTACAGAAGTAAATAGCTATAGGGAGCCTACAGCAGGCCTAAAGATACACCCGACCAGGCCATGCCTTCATTCCTATGGTTCACAATAGCCCAGAAATTACATCTTCATGGGCATAAGGCAGCCCAGAATTAAGTGATTCACCCAGCGGGTATAAGACAGAGCTGAGCATGGAGAACCCAGGCCCTAGTGTGTCAGAGTTCCCAAGGGTTTCAAGAACCCAAGGCAGTGCTCACACTAGGGAGGTCAAAGGAAAAAACCTAAGTAGCCTTGGCTTTCAGCCGGCTAAGAATAAAGAACTCAACGGGACCAGACAGTAAAGGAATAGAATGAGGTTAAGGGATATCCCTGAAGGACAGAACCAAATTAAGCGCACATAGATAATAGACATGCTTGGATTTAAGATAATTAACCAAGTTTCAGAAAATGGGTTCAAATACATAATGCACATATCAACGAGACAAGCTGCAAGATAGGCTCATAGTAGGAAAAAGAAGAGAGTTCAGATTATGCTAAGTGCAAAAGGCTAGTGTCATAAGAGAGGATCATATCAATTAGCAACAAGACCTAACATGCTGAGAACTACTTAGGGCAATCACTGGGAAGTCAAAACACGATCAAACAAGTTACATCACAGCAAATTCAGAAACAGACATGTTACATACTTAAGGAATACATTCATGCTTAGTCAACTAATCTAAAAAGGAGAGGAGGGCATGTTCAGATAACAAGGCTAACAGCAAACTTAAACTTTTAAGAGATGGCTATCAGTAACACATAGGCTAGGCAGAATTGAGAGAAATTAATCAACTCAGGTATAAACATGTCTCAAACTACATACGTAATGGCATTTAGATTAGAAGAGTCTAGAATTGAATAACACATTGAAAAAAACGGCAGGCAAATCAGAATGAAATGGCAAAGGCTTGCTAAATCACCAGTTAAAATGGAACAAAAAAAGAAAGGAATCCCACAGTATTGTGAATATCACCAAAAGAGCAAGAACTCAGAATTTCTTGGCCTTAGCTTTCAACCGGCCAGGAACTACAGTATAGAACAAGATTATTCAAAAGCAAAGAGCACACAGCTTAGGTTTTGTAGTTTTCTTAATGATTTTCGAATTGTTTCAAAAAGGAATGAGAGGGGTTTATATAGTGTAGGAATTGAACACATAAACATGGAAATAATTAGTCAAACACTGGAAAAGAAATCATTTAAAATTAGTAAGGAAGGAAAAAATTTAAAACCCTAATTTTTAGGTAAAATACACAGATCGGCAGAAATAAAAGGCAAAAGAATCACATGCTGCATAGAATAAGATGAACATAGACAGAAATACTTATTCAAAATAAAAGAATCGAACCAGATTTGGTTCGATTTAAAAGAATCTGAAACCCTAATTTAGGGTAAGTAAAAAATCAGCACAAATAAACAAATTTACACATAATAGGGCGAATACAGACGAGATAATACAATAAAATTAAAGGCTTGAACCAATTTAAATGTAAACCCTAGCTTTAGGGTTAAATACGAATCAGCAAAATATGAACAAATCGGACTCACACGGTGTAGAATAAACGTGTGTAGACGCAATATCATCCAGATTCAAGAGGTGGAAGTCAATCGGACAAAATCAAAGTAAGAGTACTTGCCATGTTTAGGCAAGTACTAGGTAATACCGTAGAGAATCACCCAGTAATGGAAATATACGGATATGGTAAGTGAATGGGAAGAAAATCCCATTAGGCGGGGGATTAGGAGAGGAGTTTTGAGAAGCGGCGGGTTAGGGTTCTTCTGAGAGGAGAAAACAGAGAGGCGGCGAGTTTGGAGGGAATGGGGTTAGGGTTTGGGGTTATTGATATAAGGAAAGGGGAGAGGCGTTTGTGAATCGTTGATCATTTTTATCAACGGCTAGGATTTTAGAAGGGGTTGGGTCAGTTTTGGACTGGGTTGGGTCGCTTAGGATTGGGCTGGGGGTTAAGGCCAAGGTCTGGGTAGTTAGGTCCGAAATTAGGGCCAAATTTTAAATAAACAATTTTAATCAAATAAATAATTTTATAAAAGTAATAAATAAATAAAAAAATATCATTTGTGCATAGAAATGATTAAAATTGTCATGCTCCGAACCTGGGGAGGCGTGGCTGGCACTGTCACACCTCCTTTTTTACACCACCCGACGAGGCAGTATATAAAGGAGTTTTTTCAATTAAAGTGACATTATTCGAAATGGGATTAATTATTGATCAGAGTCGTCACTTGGAATAAATTATGATGTCCCAAGTCACCGGTTTATTTTAAATCCCAAATCGAGGAAGTTTTATTTTTTGAAGAGTCTGCGAACCAGAAATTCTAGGTAAGGAATTTTGTTAACCCGGGAGAAGGTGTTAGGCATTCCCGGGTTCCGTGGTTCTAGCACGGTCGCTTAGTGATTATTACTTGGCTTAATTAAATTATTTAGTGACGTATTTTAGAACCTATGAGTACTTTACCTTTTAACCGCTCCTAATTACTATCGTGATTATGAAATTATCTTGAAAACGAGTCACATGTACGTGTACTCTTTTTGTTTGCGCGTCAAAAATCATATCACGCGTACGTGTCCATAATTAATAATACTTTATTATTATTAAAATTATTTGACCAAAGTCACGCGTACGTGTCCTTCTCTTATTTCAAGTTTAACTCCATGTGTTGTTATGTGATATTAAACATGATATTGACCCATTTCAATGGGGCTAAAAATAAATTAAAAGCTACTAGTCTACTTATTAAGTTCTTAATTAAACAAAAAAAATTTTCTTCTTATATTTAAACATAGGAACAAAATATAAACTCTAAGAATATGCAATTTCTTTTTTTAGCTTTTTAATCTTTCTCAAATAAAAACAATGAAAAAAAATGAGTAAAAATTTAAAGTATCAATATTAGACACCTTAAAGAAATATTTACAGTAAAATAGAATAGAATTTAGGTGTGGTCAAAAATTAGGTGTTCACAGCATGCCCCTCTTTTCTTGGAAACATGAAGAGTTTTCAAGCAAAGAAAATGAACAAGGTGACTGATTTTTGACCTCACCATTATTTAAAAAGGAGAAGAAGATAAAAGATGCGACCGAGCCTTGGTTTTAGGCAGCCTACATATCCCGGGTTATAAGAGAATCAGGTCAAGTGTAGTTCAAGTAGAAAGAAGAGTGATGGAGTATACTTAGAGGGAGAGTCGAGTGAAGTTCCGTCGAGGTTCCGATCCGCGGTTCCTACTATTACATCAAAATGAAAAGAAAATTACATACTCTTGAAATCTAAAAGTTACAAAATTCCTATCTAAATGCCATCTGGAGTCTTGTCTTGATTCTTGACTTGCTTCTCCCAGTGACTTTGGATTGAAACTTGATGCTCTCGATGCAACAAACTATGAAATACTCTCCCAGGTTTGATTCTTGATCCGATGATGAAGATCTTGACCATATGTCTCTGCAGCATTACGCCAAAGCTGGTTGCGCCTGGTATTGAGATCAAACATTCCACTTTCTCTGGAAAGAACTGAAATCTTATTTTTGCACATCAAATCCGTGCTTTGCAGAAAAACCTACAAGCCAACACAAACAAACAAAAATTTTCTGCCCCAGTTTGCACTAGGAAATTTTTGTGAGTTATTGAAAACACATGAAACTATCTTTGCTATTGCAGAATAAAGAACTAAAAAAAATGCGTTTTTAAATAATTGGGGATGGTGTACCCTGTGTTAACAAGAAGGAAGGCAACCAGGGGATGTGGTACCCTGTGTTGGCAATAAGATAAGACTCGTGGCACTCTGAGATTCTACTAGGGGATGTTGTACCCTATGTAGGAAGAAAATAATGCAACCAGGGGATATAGTACCCTGTGTTTGCAACAAAATGAGGCTTGTGGCACTCTAAAATGCCACTAGGGGATGTCGTACCCTATGTTCGTAGAAAATAATACAACCAGGGGATGTAGTACCCTGTGTTGGCAACAAAATGAGGCTCGTGGCACTCTGAAATGCAACTGGGGGATGTCGTACCCTATGTTGGCAGAAAATAATGCAACCAGGGGATGTAGTACCCTGTGTTGGCAATCGTGGCACTCTGAAATGCTACTAGGGAATGTCATACCCTATGTAGAAAATAATACAACCAGGGGATGTAGTACCCTGTGTTGGAAATAAGATGAGGCTCGTGGCACTCTGAAATGCTACTAGGGGATGTCGTACCCTATGTAGAAAATAATACAACCAGGGGATGTAGTACCCTGTGTTGGAAATAAGATGAGGCTCGTGGCACTCTGAAATGCTACTAGGGGATGTCGTACCCTATGTAGAAAATAATACAACCAGGGGATGTAGTACCCTGTGTTGGAAATAAGATGAGGCTCGTGGCACTCTGAAATGCTACTAGGGGATGTCTCCCTATGTAGAAAATGCTCTAAATCAACTAGGGGATGTCGTACCCTATGTAGAAAATAAAAAACCAGGGGATGTAGTACCCTGTGTTGGAAATAAGATGAGGCTCGTGGCACTCTGAAATGCTACTAGGGGATGTCGTACCCTATGTAGAAAATAATGCAACCAGGGGATGTAGTACCCTATGTTGGAAATAAGATGAGGCTCGTGGCACTCTGAAATGCTACTAGGGGATGTCGTACCCTATGTAGAAAATAATGCAACCAGGGGATGTAGTACCCTGTGTTGGAAATAAGATGAGGCTCGTGGCACTCTGAAATGCTACTAGGGGATGTCGTATCCTATGTAGAAAATGAAAATGCAACCAGGGGATGTAGTACCCTGTGTTGGCAATAAAATGAGGCTCGTGGCTCTCTGAAATGCTACTAGGGGATGTCGTATCCTATGTAGAAAATGAAAATGCAACCAGGGGATGTAGTACCCTGTGTTGGCAATAAAATGAGGCTCGTGACACTCTGAAACGCTACTAGGGGATGTCGTACCCTATGTAAAAAATAATGCAACCAGGGGATGTAGTACCCTGTGTTGGCAATAAATGAGGCTCGTGGCTCTCTGAAATGCTACTAGGGGATGTTGTACCCTATGTAGAAAATAAAAATGCAACCAGGGGATGTAGTACCCTGGGTTGGAAATAAAATGAGGCTCGTGGCTCTCTGAAATGCTACTAGGGGATGTCATACCCTATGTAGAAAATAAAAATCCAGGGGGTGTAGTACCCTGTGTTGAAGATAAGGTGTTGATCCCCTATAATGAAACTAAAAATAACATGCTTACGTGCATATTGGAAGGAAATCATGGATTTGAGAACTTCACTTGGTGGTGTTTGTGTTTTCACAAACTGTTTTTTTTTTAAAATTGTTCTGTTCCTGTTCTGAACAAAGAAAGATTCGTTGGTTTTAAAATGGTGGTCGGTTTGTGGCCTTGATTATTTCAATCTCTTGATCTTGGCTCATCTTCTTTAATGATTTCAACTGCAACTGATTATTTCCTAAATACCAACTGCATTTCTGACTCTGGATAACCTTTAGCTTTTCCCAACATTGCCATGACAGTACTTAACCTTTTTTCAACTTTATGTTGCCTCTGTGAGCATTTCACTTTTGACTTCTTTCAAAGTTTTCCATTTCAAAACATCGGCCAATCATGTCCAGTTGGGGTTGACTTGATGTCCTTGTCGAGGCTGGGCGCCTTTTGAATATATCAGCTCGCTTCAAATGAGAACCCTGTAAATCGATCTTGCCATCTTTTCTTTGCCTTATTTTGGAACAAAGTTACACCGAAAGGGATTCAAAGAAAAAAAAATAATGAAATAGAGAATGAGTTAAAACAAAAGGTGTCCCCTTCGGGGAATAGGAATACAGACTTATCTAGGAGTACATGCAGACTTCAATGAACATGACATGCCTTTTGGACTGGATGCCTGATCTGTATAAACTGTCCGATTCTCACAAACTCATCACAATTTTTGGCTTGAAAAGCGAGAAATCTTGCTCATGATTTTGTTGATGCCATAGCTGCGTGGATCCTCTTTTCGATCGACAGTGCCCTTTAAGGGTTTTCACTAGCTGATCTCTCTCATTTCTCATCTCGCCATCGTCTTATAGTGCCCTGGCGGATTTTCACTAATAAGACTCTCTCATTTTTATTTTCTCTACTCACCATCGCCCTATAGTGCCCATGAGGGTTTTCACCAATAGGACTCTCTCATTTTATTTCTCTTATTTGGTTGTATCCGGTCCAATAACGTATCCTCCAATTCTTGAACATTCTCGCCGATTGATCGGAAGGACTTGAAAGGATTTGGGTAAAAAGAATTTGGATTGAATTACAACTTTGGAACCTTTCAGAGAAACCATCGCTGAACCATTCTAATATCTGCCCCAGTTTTACTTTTTGGGAAATTTGGATTTTTATTTTGGTGTGACTGAACCTCAGAGAGAGGCTGCCTACGTATCCTTTCGGAATCAAGTCGAACGTAGTTCAGGAAAACTCTATTTTTGATTTTCTTTTGTTTTTTTTTTCTATTTTTGTTTTTTTTTTACTATTTTTTGTTTTCTTTTTGTC
>NW_017672988.1:59809-152270 GCF_001879085.1 Nicotiana attenuata
ATGCCAAGTCGAGCAAGTAGAGGTGATTCATTTCAGGGGCAACACTCTGGTCCAAGAAGGAAAACGAAAATGAGAGAGTCTTATTGGTGAAAACCCTCGCGGGCACCGTAAGGTGACGAGAGCTGAGAGAAAATAAAAAATGAGAGAGTCTTATTGGTGAAAACCCTCACGGGCACCTTAAGGCGAAAGTGAGTTGAGAGATGAACAAATGAGAGAGGTCTGTGGGTGAAAACCTTTCACGGCACCGCAGGATAAACAAGGTTAAGGTTTGGATGAAGAAATCAGGTTGTAGAATTCCGGGGCAAGAAAGTATGGCAACCGAAAGTTGGTTGGATGGACAGGCTGGGCCGGTTAATCCAAAATGCATGTCATGATCAATGGTACCAGCTTGTTCCACTCAGATAAGTCTCTTTTCCTTTTCCTTTTAGCAAGTCGTCCATGTTTTGGATTTTCTTTATCCTTAACTCTCAAGGTCATTGCATTTCATTTCTTTTGGGGTTTTGTTTCTCTAAGATGTTCCAATGTCAGTCTTGTTCAAAGCAAATAAGAAAGGATTTCAAAGCTCACTACCAACTTCCAAAATTGCAAAGCACAGTGTGGCCAGAACATACCAAAGATAGCATGATGTAAAGTGGGATATAAGGAGTCACCGGAAGTTTTATCGGTGGAATGACTTGGTAATTTCATGGGAGATGCAAAGGTTCAGAGAAAAGGGGTCAGAGAGGTAAAACAACGGTTTGAGTATGGAACACTCGGGTCATCGAGGGTCATGAGGTTTGAGGTCAGTCAGGAAGTCAAGCGGTCCAGGGCCAGTTCAGGGGAAGCAGGTCAAAACAAAGCACGACAGCGGAAAGGCTTTCAGCAAGAATGCCATCAACTAACCACCATTTCAAACTGACAAGATTTTCCTTTGATTGAAACAGGGGCAGGAAATTTTGTTTGTTTCGGAGGAACTCTCCGTAGGGGAAGAGCAAGCACCAAACAGGTTTGATCGTAAACTTTCAGGACCCTCCTGGAAAATATGTCTTAGTTAAATTTCAAACAATCATGAATAGCATAGTTTAGCATAAAGGAATGTAAGTTGGTTTCAAAGTTTGCATGTTTAAGATAGGATTCAATTAGGAGTTGTCCAGGAACCCCCCCCCCCCCCCCCTTGAATAATGGGACCTAGCTTTAAGATTGCTGTTAGATAACAAGATATAGCGAAAATTATACCTTTAGAAGATATAACTTAGATTTAAAATTGTTGTCTAATTAGGAATTGTCAGGACCTTCCTGGATAACAGGATGTAGTTTTAAGACCCTCTTAGATAACAGGACTTAGCGGAAGTAATACCTTGGATTTATAATTGTCGTTTAATTAAGAGTTGTCAGGACCCCCCTGGATAATAGGACCTAGCTTTCAAATTCTTAGTAATAGTTGGTAGAATAATTCAGTTTAACACTCACCTATGTGCCCAGCTACCAAACTGGGGCAGAAATTTTCTTTGTTTTTGTTTATCTTGTTGACATCAGGCGCCCACCTGGAGAACAGGGAATACAATTCAAGTCAGCAGTTAGGAGCCCACCTGGAGAACAGGGAATACATTTCAAGGTCAGCAGTCAGGAGCCCACCTGGAGAACAGGGAATACATTTCAAGTTCAGCAGTCAGGAGCCCACCTGGAGAACAGGGAATACAATTCAAGTCAGCAGTCAGGAGCCCACCTGGAGAACAGGGAATACAATTCAAGTTTCAGCAATCAGGCGCCCACCTGGAGAGCAAGGGAATACAATTCAAGTTTCAGCAATCAGGCGCCCACCTGGAGAGCAAGGGAGTACAGTTCAAGTTTCAGCTTTCAAGTTCTTATTAACATGATTCGGTTTACACTCATATATATGCCCAGTTACCAAACTGGGGCAGAAATTTTCTTTGTTTTTGTTTATTTTGTTAAAATCAGAAGCCCGCCTGGAGAACATGGGAATACATTCAAATTCAGCAATCAGGAGCCCGCCTGGAGAGCAGGGAATACATTCAAGATCAGCAGTCAGGAGCCCACCTGGAGAATAGGGAATACATTTCAAGTTCAGCAATCAGGTGCCCACCTGGAGAGCACTGGAATACAATTCAATTCAGCAGTCAGGAGCCCACCTGGAGAACAGGGAATACATTCAAGTCAGCAGTCATGATCCCACCTGGAGAACGGGGAATACATTTCAAGTTCAGCAATCAGGAGCCCGCCTGGAGAGCATGGGAATACACTTCAAGTTTAGCAGTCAGGAGCCCGCCTGGAAAGCATGGGAATACATTTCAAGTTTAGCAGTCAGGAGCCTGCTTGGAGAGCATGGGAATACATTTCAAGTTTAGCAGTCAGGAGCCCGCTTGGGGAGCATGGGAATACATTTCAAGTTTAGCAATCAGGAGCCCGCCTGGAGAGAATGGGAATACATATCAAGTTTAGCAATCAGGAGCCCGCCTGGAGAGCATGGGAATACATTCAAGTTTAGCAATCAGGAGCCCGCCTGGAGAGCATGGGAATACATTTCGAGTTCAGCAATCAGGAGCCCGCCTGGAAAGCATGGGAATACATTCAAGTTCAGCAGTCAGGAGCCCTCCTGGAGAGCGAGGAAATACAATTCAAGTTTAGTAGTCAGGAGCTCGCCTGGAGAGAAAGGGAATACAATTCAAGTTCAGCAGTCAGGTGTCCACCTAGAGAAAGGGGCAACATCTCAAAATACAGTTCAGTAGTCAGGCGTCCACCTGGAGAAAAGGAAAGCATCTCAGAATGTAGTTCAAGTTTTGGCAGTCAGGCATCCACCTGAAGAAAGGGAAAACATCTCAGATTACAGTTCAAGTCGACAACAGAGGAATTTCACTAGGAGAATACAATTCAGCGTGGCAACAAGAGCTGCAAGAGCAAGTTTGAAGATATAGATAGGATTTTTGTAATGCATAGATCATAGTCTAGTCTAGCTTCTTTTTATTTTGACATGGTGTAATAAGGGGGTTCAGTAAGCAGTAGCAGCAGCAGCAACAACAGTGAAATCACAGCTTCATGGTAGTCCCAGCTACCAAACCTTCCTGAACTACACTGACTTGATTCCTTTTTAGCCAAGGATATGTAGGCAACCTCAGAAGCAGGGTGCGGTCAACTCTTTCAAAAATGCTTCCCACAGAGTATTCAAATAGGCAAAAATCGCTCGTATCCGCTCACGTTATCTTTGCACGAAAACTCTTCGTTTCCGAGCAAAGAGGGGTAGCTGTGAGCACGTGATTTTTGCCCTATATGAATTACTCCCATAATTTCAAAATAAAATAATTTCTCTTCATTATTTGCAATTTTGTGAATTTTGTGGCATTTTATGTTAATTGTTTGCATTTGTCTGTGCATTTTTATTTTTGTTTAATTAATAAAAAAAATACAAAAGATATATGCATTTGCATTTAGGGTCCTATTTTATATTTTTAGGTTAATTAGTTAATCAATTGTGGCAAATATGAAAGAAAATAACAAAAATAGTTTATTTTGCATTTTTGGCCTTTTAATTTTGAATTTTATAGTTCTCTTTAATTTAGGACTTAGTTAATTTTGGAAAATGCAATTAGTATTAATTTTGTTTTAAGAGTTAAATCAGGTTTTATTTTTGTATTTAACAAAATCCGAAAAATAAAAAAAGAGAGAGAAAAAGAAAAGAAAATGAAAAGCAAAATGGTTGATCAATTGTTTGGGCCATTTCAGGTTATTTTTCCAGGCCCAAACCATCCCTTCCCCTGAAACCCGTCCAAGCTCACCTAAAATTCCCGCCCCAAATGGCCCAAAACCCATTCCTAAAATACCCGGTCCCTTCACCTCCTAAACGACCCCGTTTAATCAACTTCAGATCTGAGCCGTCGAGGTAATCTAATCCAACGGCTCTTAACTGGGGGTCGTTTGATATATTACTGTCTGAACGCCCCTACCCCCTATCTCAGAACCCCCCATGATCGTCTCTCACCACTCAGCCCTGAGCCACCGCCTGTCGCCAGCCGGAAATCGCCTACGGCGGCGGCCCGCGTTCAATCGCCGTGAAACTAACACCACAGCTCCTCCTTCGCCTCCTCATCTCAAATCCCCACCCAGTTTCCCTCAAAACTCACAGAAATTCCTCGAATCTTTGGTTGAAGTCATGAACCTAGCACCGCCACAGTTTCTCCGGTGGCGGCACCACCACCAAACCGCCCCAAAATCACACCCTATAACCACTTCGTTCCCCTTATCCTAAATCCACATTCAGTTCCTCTCAAATACCCCCAAAACCATTCGAATTTTAAATCTAGGGTTTTGAGTTCCAGAAGTCCAAGTCCTAAACTGGTGCATGAGGGTCTCTGCTCTTCTTTCTCGAGTTTTTGGTTCGTTTCGTCCCTTAATAACGCTGTCTATTTGTTTTTGCCAAGAACAAATGGTTGACGTTATGTGGAACGAAGTCAGAGGTTCGAGTCCCGGGTTCGATTCTGTTCAACTAGGTAAGTTCTTCTTCATTCCTTATGACTTTCTTTCAATTGATTCATCTTCCTCCTCATCCCTTTTCCCTTGGGCTGAAAAATTCATGTGGGTGTTCTGGGTTCGAACCAAGTCCTCTTTCTGTTCTCCTATTAATTGAACTATATAAGTTTCTTGATCCGCTTGTTTTGTTGTTTTAATTTCAGTGATTAATAAGCTTAAATGTTTCATTTTCAGTTAATTTGGGGTTAAATTTGTTTAAATCATGTTTAGTTTAATTGCGATAAGTTTTGTGATTGTGTTTCTGTTTAAGTGTTGGCTTAGTAATCCTGTGAAGGTTTGTTGTGTTTGGTTCATGGTCAATTTGTTTTCAATTGTTAAAATGCTCTGAATCTCTTTTTAAGAATTTTACCTTTTGATCTGATTGAAGCCTTTGCATTTGAGTAGTCCTGTTTGTAACACTTCATAAATCTATAGAGGGGTCAATTGTAGGTCTAGAAACTTAAGGGGGTCTCAGAAGAAAGGGCAGGGGTTGTAATAACTGGTTGGGCAAAGGTTAATTTAGGAATTTCAGGTTGGGAGGGAGTCATTTCTGTTAGGGGAAGGCTCTAGAAGATAAGATGAGCACCAGTTTGTTAAGGAGCAAGGGTTTTCAGATATTTTAGAGGGTTAAAAAGGGTAAAACAATCGAAAATAAGGGGGTAAAAAGGGAATTGTTTAGTCAGGCCAAGGCTGCATTAGGCATGCCTATATAAAGACCCTTTGCCTTTCATTTTAAGCAGCCGGGAACACTCTAATTGATACACAGAAATATAGATTTTACTATTTCATTAGATCCTCAGTAATTCTGATTTCTTTTCAAATTCCTGAAATAATTTTGTCACATTTGAGCATAAAATGGTTTGAAGTTGGTTTGCAAAATCATCTTAAAGTCTGCTGGGCTCATTGAACTTGATTGCGGCACATCACTGCTTGTATGAAGCTGATTTTACTAGTTGTTTTGCTGGCTAATTACTGCTGAATCTACCCTTCAATTGCTGAGTTTTGTAATTATTTTGGCTGTTCCAGGTACACATTCCTGAAACTCACATAATGTAATATTTGATTGAAGATTGAGAAATGAAAGCTGGAGTTCTAGGTGTTTGAATGTTATACTATTAGTTATAGTTGTATTCCTTTTGTTTTCCTGTATTTTGCCCTTCTAAATGACATGTGCTTAGTTGAGAGTTAGATTGATTATGTCAAGTTAAAATGATTTTGAATTTGCTAAGTCCTGTGTTAAAATGTAGCATTACTTAGATCTCACTCCGCATTGTATGGTTTAAGTCCTGCATTTTCCCTTCTCATTTGTTTATGGTTTAAGTACTGATACTTGATGTAACATGTTTTGAAGTTGGATCTGTGGAACTGTGGTGTTAGAGGATTCAATTAATTCATGCATGCTTGTATCCATTTCAGGCAAATTGAAGTCAGTATGTGCTTTGGTATTCATTACTGATTCTACTGAAATAATAAGTATAGGTTAGAGTGTTAAATTTTCAACTGGAATCTATGTTAGCAGGTGATCTGGACATTACTGAAATCATGCAAAGTTGTTGTGTTTAAAAGGTTGGGAATAATGTTGAATTTTGAGTAACAAGGTGATAGTGAATGAATATGATTATATCTCCACTATAAGAATAGTTTGACATTAGAACATATTTTGAGCATGATTAGGGATAATTAATTTTAGTTTTATTTTTTCTGGAATATTTTAAAGTATTTGATGTTGTAATTGTTTGTATTGGATCACAAAATTAAGCTGTAGCGTTGGCCCAAATACTTTAAGGTGCAGCTTTGCATTGATACTAGGCTTCAGGCAAGCCCATTTTTCCCTTTGTGGGCATATAGATGCCCAGGCGTTTGATTTGGGCTATTTCGTGAGTCTTGGGCCATGAGTCCACTTGGATTGAAACTTGTCAACATTGCTAGACCTTGGTCGTTAATGTAGTCAGCTTTGATTGTTGATGTGTTAAAAGATAAAAGTTTTTTTTACAGTGAAATTGCATTTGTGGATAATAAATGGGCCGCATAGAGTAATTTTAAAGTTGGGCCAATAGTTGGGTTTTGCAATATAGCGTTTGGATTTGTCTTAAAATTGGAATGACTTGAATCCTTTAATATGTTTGGGCCTCGCGTTTGTAGCATGGCACTGGGCATCCTTGGGCCCAGGATTGAGACAACAGCTGGGCTCACCAGCAATTAAGATACAATAGAGAAATGGACTTAAGCTTTGAATTACTACCTTCTTTTAGTTTGAACTTCAATAAAATTCCTTGTGAATTTTTAGGCTTTCCTTACTTTAACTAAGCTTCTTTAAATAGTCGAGGTGCGCCGCGCCAAATAAAATCTCAAATGCGTGGCCCTCATTTAATTATTTCTTTTAAAAATACTTAGAATTCGAGGCGTGCCATTTAGCAAATTTTCATGGCCCTCACAAAGTTAAAATGCGTAGTTGCTTTAGGCGCGTTGTTTTAATAATTTACCTTCCTAAACTCGGTTGCATATTTATGTGACCCAAATCCAAATCTCAACAATGTTATATAAAATGTGTTGCGGACTGCGGGTGCATTTATGTAACGTAGTTCAAGACATATTTTTAATGACGTTGTAATTTTTTTTAAAAATAAATAAAAGCGGTTAAAGGTCTAAAATTGCACCATAGGCTAAAACATGTGCTAAAATCAGACAATAGGCCATTTATAACAGTTGAGCGACCGTGCTAGAACCACGGAACTCGGGAATGCCTAACACCTTCTCCCGGGTTAACAGAATTCCTTACCCGAATTTCTGGTTCGCGGACTGTAATACAGAGTCAACCTTTTCCTCGATTCGGGATTTGAATCGGTGACTTGGGACACCATAAATCTCCCAAGTGACGACTCTGAATCTCTTAATAAAATAATCCCGTTTCGATTGGGAAAAATTCCTTTTATTATACCCCTTCCGGAGGTGTAGGTAAAAAGGAGGTGTGACAATCATATTGAAAACAAATCTATAAATACCAAAGATTAAAGGAAAAACTAAGAATCGGAATTGACCCGAAAAAAGAAGGATGAAAAATAGAGCACGTTTCTAATTTTTATCAATCTCTTTTGTAATACTTGAAAAAGTAAAATAGTTTGTGAAAAATATCTTAACATTATCTTTTTACATAAAACATTTATTTCAGAATCATGACATACTAATATCTGATTAATTTTGTTCTCAGAAAAAGTGAAAACCTTATATTCATAAATTAAAATAAAGTTGAAAGTTATCTATTGATTTCTTACTCGATAATTTAAAAAAGTTTTTTTTATGTCGTGTATTACTAATACGACTAATTTAATTTAATTCATCATGATGTTAAAAGATATTGAGTTTATAAGGAACTATATATGTTAATATAGTAGTATTTTTTATCATTTAAACAAATGTGTTTGCATTTATTTTAACCAAAATTATTATTTTTCAAATATTTGTTCGTTATGTATATATTTTTTTATTTTTTATTAATTGACTCAGTACCCACGCACGCTATAACTAGTGAGGTATAAATATAAACGTGGTTGTAAAAAGATCCATGTGATATTTGCGGGTTTTACTTGTTCCGAAGCACCGAAATATTAACAGCTTGTTTCGATCATTGTTACCCATCGTTTTATAATGTATTGTATTGTACTGTATTATTTTATGGATACAATTTGGATAGATTGTATCGTATGTTGTTGTTAAATAATATATTTGTTGTTTGATTTGACTGTATCGTACCATACTTTAACTGATAAGTTACTAAAATACCCTCAATTAAATATTAAATTTGTCAAGAATTAAACATAAAAATAATTTAAGAAAAACTCTTCTACTAATTTATCACCAATTATGTAGCTTGAAAACAAGAGCAAAAGCCTAAAGAAAAAGGTTGACTATCATTAGCCAAAAAAAAAAAAAAATTAGAACAATGGAAGGAGACAAAGAAACGAATACACATATCCTACAAACTTAACAAGAGAGAGAATGAGCAACCTCTCACTAACAAATCCATCGAAAAATTCACATCAAATTCCTCCCAAACCCCCTGACATAAACTCACAAACAAACAAATCATCATCCAATCAAACAAATCAACCTACATCTTCTTCTACCTACAAGGAGAGATTAATTCAAGGAGAATTATTCACAACTGAATCCCAATCATACCCAGAGCCCTTGTGTACAACAATGGACACCCAACCCTATGAAATTGAAAATACTTCAATGGAAGTTGTGTGTAAAAATTTGAGGCAAATCATTCTGAGTGAGGATGACAAACAACGAATGTATAATCCATGGAAGTACTCACTAATTATTAAACTCATGGGGAAAAGAATAGTTCATCACTATCTTAAGAGGAAAACACAAGAGTTATGGAAGATTGATGAAAATTACCCTCTAATAGACCTAGGGGAGGATTACTATACGGTTAAGTTGATGAAAGAAGAGAGCATGACAAGGATCCTACATAATGGTCCATGGTTCATCAATGGATGCTTCATATCAGTACAAAAATGGGTTCCGAACTTTGTAGCAAATAGGGCATCCCAAAACTACACAGCCGTTTGGATTAGATTACCACAATTTCCTACGGAATTTTACGATGGGATCATTCTCACAAAAATTGGGAATTATATTGGTAAGCTATTGAAAGTGGATGCATGTACATCAGCCACTTTAAGGGGGAGGTATGCACGACTTTGTGTGGAATTGCCATTGGACCAGCCGGTCCAAACCTCTATTATGATAGGACACCACAACCAACCAATCCTCTATGAAGGTGAAGGCTTCCTATGCAAAAATTGTGGACGATTGGGCCACTCAACTCACAGTTGCCCATATAGGATTTTTCCAAGTGGACAACCAAATGGATCAACCACGAATGAAGCATCAGTATCTAAGGAAGACACAGCACAAGAGTGGAAGACAGTCTCCTTTCCAAGGAAAAGCAAAGGCAAGGCAGCCAATCAGCACCTAATGAAGGCAATCTCCACCACTGACACAGGTACCAGTGCACGTTTCTTGGATACAAGGCCAGGTAGGTTCTTAAACTCCCAAGGTATGAATTATACTAACACTCAAGCACAATTGAACTCTACCTCAACCTATACTGGCTCTCAATAAGACAAAGGAAAAGGGGTAAACTCAGAAGCTTCTCACCCCACCGGAAAACCACAATGCAAGAATAATAGTGGTTTTTCCCACAAAATACAAGAGTACACTGTTTTGCACAATTCCACTAAACAAAAAATAAAAAATGACAACTATAATCTGCATGGCACTAAAGCCATACTTCGTACAAGTGGCAACAACGTGTCATAACAAACTTCTAATAATAACTACTCAAATCTTTTATCTCACAAAATGGACAAGGTAGTAAATCACCCGTTAATCAACATAAGCAACCAAAACACTATTATTACCCCTAGTACTAGCCACACCGGTGACTTAAACACCTAATCAAATGACACTAGTAATACAATACAAGATACTAATATGCAAAACACCCCCACTATTTTAAACTCCACCATGCAACACATGGAGGTTGAAGACTGCCAAGTGGATGAAGGCAAATCCATGCAAGATTTGGAAGATTTTCTTATAAACCACACGCAAACAATCCCACATACTACAACCATAGAGCAAATCATTACTAACCCTACTCCTCCAATCGATAGTATCACCCCTATATTACACCAAGCCTCTGAAAATGGCAAGAACACCAATAACATTGAGAAGGAGATATCACCTAATTCAACTTATCCACCTCTCAAGAAACCAGACAATGAACAACCTACCACCACTCCCTCCCCAAATCCAACCAAATCCAGTCGTTTATGCTCAACCTCCAAGCCCTCCCAATCATGTACCCCAATTATGGGTGGAACTGGGGCTTCAAGGGCATGCCATCTCCTTCAACATGGAGATCAATGGACATGAGTCCATTATAATCATACAGAACACACATTTCCTTGCACAACTAATCTTGGAGGGAATGACCCTAACCATTAACAACTACATAAACCAAAAGTGGATGAGCAACATACTACAACCACTAGCACCCTCACTAAATCAAAACCTAGTTCAAAATATGCAGCAGATGTGGAACATACCCCACAACTCCAACCAACAACTACCTCAAAATTCACCAATCAATCTCCCCTTCTTTGCTCCGGAGGACCTAATGATGCTGAACCCAATCTTTACGCAATGGACACCACAACAACCCATGCAAGACCAGCCACTAGGTCCTCAACCAGAGCCAATGGAAGAACAACCTCCAATTCCAAACATGCAGAATCAGGAAGGGATTCAGGAGGAAGAAGAGGAGGAAGAGGACGACTTAGCAATCTTGTTGGAGCCAGTGGTGGCTTTTTCAAACCTAAACGAGGTAAAAATATTAATCTTCAAGGAAAGTTTAGACAGGAAGTGTATCTGCAGCTGCCCAACGACACTCTACAAGTGCTCCTTGGACATCCGCCCTCCCCACGATCCCACAGTGGGCAAGAATGTACTCATTCTGGTTCCTTCTTTGAGGAGGAACCCAAACAACATCCCCCCTACCATGAGTCCCATGCATCAGCCCAGTAATATCATCATTTGGAACGTTAGAGGAGCAAACAATGATAATTTTAGGAGGCATTTTCGTGAACTAATGGACACTCACAAGCCTAATCTAGTTGCCTTGCTAGAAACAAAAATGGAGACTCACATTTCCATTCTAGAATGCTATCACTTTAATGAAATGGTCGAAGTTCCTACGGTTGGAAATTTTGGAGGTATGGTCCTCCTACGGGAACAATAAAGTGGTGAAGGTCAACAACTTCACCAGGAATGGCCAATCCATCCATGCTATGATAGAGGTAAAACCTAAGAATAATTCCTGGCTCTTTTCTACTATTTATGCTAGCACTGATATAGCCCTTAGACATTTATTATGGGATGATTTTAAATATATTTATGATAAATACAAGGGACCTTGGCTGGTTACCGGGGATTTTAATGAAATTACTAACTCAACGGATAAGTTTGGGGGCATGTCGATTAACCAAAAAAGGGCTAGAGCCCTAATAGATTGCCTTAGCTATTGTAATCTAGTAGACCTCGGTTACAAAGGGTGCAAATACACATGGTCAAACCATCGTAGGAGGAATAGGGTCTAATTATGGAAAGGTTAGACAGGGTCTACTCAAATTCAGAATGGTTACAAGAATACAACAATGTAACGGTTACTCATCTTCCTAAAATTCACTCCGACCATAATCCTATATTAGTTAACATAAACAATAGTATTAACCACACTAATGCTAGGCCTTTTAGGATGAAAACCTTTTGATTCTCTCACCCTGATTTTCCAAGAATTGTAAAAGAAAGCTGGGATAATAGGGACATTATAAAGGGGACTGAGCATTTCCAAAAACAGTGTTATGGAATGGAAAAAAGCAATATATCTTTACTAAAAAAAGAATTTTACTAAAGCGTATAACTGGTATTCAAAACTCCCCTAGTTACCAGTATAGCCAATTTCTTAGAGACCTATAAGTCAAACTAATAAAAGATTACGACTCAATCCTCAAATTAGAAGAGGATTACTGGAAACTTCGTTCTAGGGTTAATTGGTTAAATGAAGGAGACGCAAATACTAGGTATTTTCATATACAAGCCACTAATCGGAGAAGGAGAAATAATATCGTCTTCTTTATAGATAACCATGGAAACTGGATTGAAAATCAAAAAGCTCTTATGAACTATGTAGCCAATCATTTCCAAAATATTTTCACCACTTCTCATGAACACACAAGTTGGAAAAGCATTACTTTGGCTAACACTAGTTTTAACAAAGTAGATTTATCATGCCTTGACAGTCCACTTAAAAATCATGAGATTAGGAGAGCTATTTTTTCTTTTAAACCATGCAAGGCCCCCGGACCTGATGGTCTGCATCCTTTTTTCTTCCAAAAATTTTGGCCAATTCTAGGAAGTAAGGTCATTAGTTTATGCCAGAAAATTTTTAGCTCTAAGACTATTCCCCATGACCTAAATAAAACCTACGTTTGTTTGATCCCTAAGTTCAATAATGCAAACAAAATACAAAACTTTAGACCAATTAGTCTTTGTAATACTTTGTATAAAGTGATTACTAAAGTAATTGCAAACCGCATTAAGCCTTTCCTAAATTTTCTAATTAGTGAGCACCAAAGTAGCTTTGTTAAAAACAGACGACCCACGGATAATGCAATCATTATTCAAGAAGTACTAAAACGCTTTAATAGCCGGACAGGAAAAGGAAATTGGTTATTAAAGCTTGACCTAGAAAAGGCTTTCGATAAGTTGGAAAGGTCCTTTGTATATAGAACTTTAAAGTTCCACAACTTCCCTCCTAATATAACCTCCCTCATTCTTAGCTGCATAACAACAAGTTCTATCTCTATCCTAGTTAATGGTAATAAAATAAATGATTTTTATCCTACCAGGGGAGTTAGGCAAGGGGACCCAATGTCACCATATCTATTCATCTTATGCATGGATACAATCCAAAAATATTGAGCACCAAGTAGACACCCTAAATTGGGATCCCGTCTTTTTGAATAAAAAATGCCCTCCCTTGTCCCATTTGTTCTTTGCAGACGACTTAACCTTAATGGGTCGCGCAAATCAAAAAACTATCACTACAATGAGGAATAGTATGGAATTCTTTTGTCATTTATCTGGCCTTAATATTAACAAGGATAAATCGAAATTGTTGCTTTCAAATCTTGCCCAAATAGTAATAGTAATTGGATCACTTCTATTTTGGACATGAAGATTAGTAAGGATTTTGGCAAATACCTAGAATTTCCAATGAGTAGTAACCACCCAGACACAAATACTACCTGCCTATAATTGACAAAATGAGGGCTAGACTCAACATTTGGAATGCCAATTGGCTCAATATGGCAGGAAGGTGTACTCTCATAAGCACAATACCAAATCACCAAATGCAACTCTCAATGCTCCCTAGTAGGACACTAAAGGAAATAGATAAGGTCCAAAGAGACTTCCCCTGGGGAACTACATCTGAAAAAAAGAGAATGCACTTAATAGGCTGGAACGTGGTTACATTACCAAAGGAAATGGGGGGGCTAGGTATTAGAAAGGCAAAGTCTAAAAATTTGTCCCTTCTGACAAGCCTTGTTTGGAGGCTTCTTAATGAACCATCATCTCTTTGGGCACGAGTCATTACTAGCCTATATAGCTATACTAAGTCCACCAAGGGGGGTTCCAATACTTGGAAAAGCCTCCTAAAGGGGTGGAATTATTGTCAACAAGGTATAAGATGGCCTGCGAATAATCACACTAATGTCTATATGGGACACCAACTGGATCCCTAATTATGGTAAGCTAAGGAAAAACTTAGTAGGCCCCCTCACAAATAAGGAGATTGGATTAAAAATAAAAGACATCCTAATAAATAATAGATGGGATCTAGCACATATCTCCTTCGAACTACCCCACAATGTTATGAATAGTATTCACTCACTGACCACAACCTCCACACACTCTAGCAAGCTTATATGGAGTACAAATCCTAGTGGGATATTCACAACTTCATCATGCTACAAATTAATTGACACACAATCTCATACAAGTAAAGACTTTGCATGGATATGGGGCATGAGATGCCCTAGGAAAATCAAATTTTTTATGTGAAAATGTTACCACTCACGACTTCCTACCAGGGACTACCTAGGAAAAATTGGTATCAACATTGATACAACATGCCCAATTTGCAAAGATAGGAGTGAATCCCTACTTCATATATTTTGGGAATGTAAGGTGGCTAAATATTTTTGGGAATCTATAGGAATATTTTTTTCTAACCCTATGCCACACGAGCACTGGGTTGATTTCCTAAGGAAAAAAAACACCTCATATACCAACTACTTTCATCACATGGGAAGATGTTTTCCGTTTGCACTTTGGTCTATTTGGAAAAACAGGAACGAAAACAATGTAAATAATACCAACCTTACTATTAACACCACTAAAGTATTTCAACAAACACTGAAATATCATTTGCTCACATCCAAACATACTACTAGTAATATTCCCATAAAGGTGAAGGTAAAATGGCATCCGCCTCCTAGGAATTGGTACAAGGTCAACTTTGATGGTGCGTTCAAGAATGAAAGCCTACATGGAGGAATCAGTGGAATCATACGCAACAACAAAGGAGAGTGGATGTTGGGTTACTATGAGAAGTGTCAAATTATATCACCTATCCATGCAGAACTTCTAGCTCTTCGACAGGCACTTCAAACAATTATCAGGGAAAAGTTCACACCATGTGAACTAGAGACAGATGCCACAGAGGTGATTCATTTTTTAGAAGAGGATTATCCTACTTACAGCAATTTAATTTATGAATGCAGGTGCTTAATGGGGAAGGCAATGGAGCAGGGGGAGATCATAATGAAGCACAACTTCCGTGAAGGGAATATGGTGGCACACAAGATGGCCAAGGAAGCTCTAAAGTACCCTAGTTATAATATAACCCTTTATTTTGCTAAACCACCTAACTTTGCAATAGATGTGTATTGTAAGGATCAGGAAGGTTGTAACTATTTCCGTTCATGTAGTATGTATGCATGCAACACTCTAGCATCTCTAGGTAATGATAATGCCCTAAATGGCATGGCACAATTATGTACTAATGGCATCTCTATGGGTCTTGTACCCTAGTACAATGCCTGTTTTATTAATATTAATATAAGTATCTTTTCCCTTCAAAAAAAAAAGGAAAGAGACAAAGAGACGAACGGAGATTTGGAGATTTGGATGAAAAGAAAGGCATTCCGGTAGATGGATGAAGACAAAGTAGGCCAATAGGTTGGAGAATTAAAGTTAAAAAAAATATAGGGTAAAAATATAATAATGGAGTAATAAGTAAGGGTATAATTGGTACCACATCAAATCCTTTGTTTCATAAAATGAGATTTGGTTTAACAATACAATCAATTTAAGTAAACAAATAAAAGAAATATTATTTTGGAATAACAATACAATAAGATACAATGGCTAACAACCATCCAAACAAGCTGTAAATGACGAGGGCTGTTCAGTTTTTGGTTCGGTTAGTTTTTAGCTAGGGTTTTAAATGTTGACCTGAGCAAGAATAACTTATTTTTCGTAAACATCAAAAGATCCTTTTGCCTTGTCCTTCGTGATTGTTCCTTTTCTGGAATAGTACACGAATGCCATTTTCACTCTCTTCTGGAACTCGACTCTCTCTGTCTTCACTCCCTCTCTCTCTCTATGCTCGTACAACTAAGAATCTATTACCCCATTTGTATTTTCTCACTGAAAATTTTCAATCAAGTCTCATTTTCTAAGAAATGATACAATTATAAGTTGTGATTTGTGATCTTTCTTCTAATGTTGTTCATGCATGGGGGCGCGATCACAGTGTCGTCTAGCATAATAAAATTTTATGCATTTTGAGATTTCTGTCATAAATATGGATTATGTTCAATTGTTGTACTAGGATTTAAGTTTTCACGGAGGCTCAGTTTCGTATGCAAATGTATAATATGTTCCCTTAAAAATGCAATAAATTTCAACAAACCGTGTCAGGAAATTTAATTGTACTACCTTGATCTTAAGGAAGCAATTTTTCCTATAAGCTTGGTCAAATATCTTCACTTTGGAAATATATATATATATATATATATATATATATATATATATATATATATATATATATATATATATATATATATAACGATCCGACCGGTCGTTTTGCTTTTTAGAACCCCGTTCCCCTAAATAAAATTTTCCGCGCTTGCTTTAGCTAATTTACGACTTGCGGGGGTGATTGGTTCGGGATTTGGAAGGGTTTGGGTTGAAATAAGCTCACTCGATTCCTTAAGATTTTCTTAAAGGGCCAAGTTTGACTTTGATCAACATTTTTAGCAAACGGACCCGGATCTGTGTTTTGACGGTCCCGGAGGGTCCGTAGGAAAATACGGGACCTGGGCGTATGCCCATAATCGAATTCCAAGGCCCCTAGCCCAAGTAATAAATTTTTATTTGAAATTGTTAACTGAAATTCCAAGGATTTAAAGAAAACTAAATAATGATTGATCACGTCGGTATCGGGCTCGTATGTTGGTTTCGGAGCCCAGTACAGGTCCAATATAACATTTAAGACTTGCCCGCAAAATTGGTGTCAATCCGAGTAGTTTAAGTACGTTTCGGCACGTTAGAAGTGAATTAAGAACTTGAAGTTCATAAGTTTGATTCAATTGGTTTTAGGGGGTGATTCTTAGATTTAGCGTTGTTTCAGGCGTTCCGAAGGTTTGAGCAAGTCCGTTTCGTGATTTCAAACTTTTCGGTATGTTCGGACGGGGCTCGGGAGTCCTGAGCGTCAATCGAATGAGGCTCGAGTGAAGTTGGAATTTTTGAAAGAGCTGAAGCTTCAGTTGCTGTCATAACCGCACCTGCGGTTGGTCAGCCGCAGGTGCGAGACCGTAGAAGCGGTCGTCCCCTCGCAGATGCGGCCCAGGGCCGGCCAGGTCAAAACCGCAGAAGCGGCTGCGCAGAAGCGGGTTCAAGACCGCAGAAGCGGTCCCAACTCGCTTGGCAAATTTCACAGATGCGTCCTTCTTTTCGCAGAAACGGGACCGCAGATGCAATCCCCCGACCGCAGAAGCGGAAATCGCTGAAGCAGTGAGCTTCATTTAATACGGGTTCTAAGTTATTTTGCATTTTTCTCTCCTCCATCGGGCGATTTTTGAGAGAAGACTTCCACCTAGCATCTTGAGGTAAGCTTATCCTACCTATTCCTAGTTTAATACTTGTGTCTTAGGTAGATTAACACACTAAGATTAAGGTAAAATCATGGGGTAAGAGCAAAACTTAGGGTTTTGATAAAACTTAGATTTCCACGAAATTGGTTATGAAACGAAGTAGAAATCATATATTATTGATCCTTAGGTTACAAAGAACAACTTTATTCGAAAAATTTCGAAATCCGGGCACGTGGGCCCGGGGTCGGATTTTAGGAAACTTGTGTTTGAGGTTGGGAAATTGCTTCAATAGTTAGAATGCGATCTTGTGAGCTTGTATTGACTAGTTCCTACCCCATTTAACTAGTTTTGGATCGTTAGGCTCCAAATTGAGAGTTTGGGCTCGTTCTTGGTATTGGAAGTGCACTTTGGAGCGAGGTGAGTCTCCTTTCTAACCTTGTAAGAGGGAATTGTCCCCATAGGAGTAATAATTGTATAATTTGCCACTAAATGCGAGGGCTACGTACACACTAGGTGACGAGAGTCCGTGTGTAGCTACTATTATGTTAATTGTCCGGGTAGTTTAGGACCGTATCATGCTATATTTGTAAGTGTTATATGTCTTCTTGCTAATGTGATCATTTAGGATATGCTAGAGAATTGGAAATGAACATAAGGGAACATATGTATCGTTGAACACTTGTATGAGTTTAATTAAATATAAATGCGCCTTCTTGTATGTTCCTGTTGGTAATTTTTATTTGTGGATCGGACCGATCGCCTCGGTAGAAATAGATGCATCTATGGTTCGCGCCATTCGACCCTCTGGCAGTGCACGGTTTTTTTTCTGTTGGATCGGGCCGTCGACCTCGGCATGATGTGCGCATGATATCTATGTGAATTATTATAAATGACTTGCTTGTTAAATGGTTTGAAATGTAAATGACTAGCTGTGATATCATTAAGGGCATGACTTATTAGTTCTTATTACAACTGTTATATAATTGTAACTTTCATGCCTAGCACAATACCATATTATATTATTTGACCCTAGTAGGTATCAAGTCGACCTCTCGTCTCTACTTCTTCGAGATTAGACAGGATACTTACTGGGTACATATTGTTTATGTACTCATGCTACGCTGCTGTACTTAATTGTACAGGCTCTGAGGCAGATACATCTGGCTGTCAGACCGGTGCGCGTCCCTGATCATAGTCCGAGGCTACCACAGTGAGCTGCTTCCCTTCCTGTGCCGATCAGCAGCTTGATGGAGTCTCTCTTACTTTTGACTGTCTATTTTATTTCAGACAGTAGTATAGATCTATTATTTTATGTATTCTACTAGTAGCCCACAGCTTGTGACACCAGGTCTTGGCACACACATTAGTAGACTAATATTTTGGGTTGTATATATTGAATGTTGCTTATTATCACACGTCTTTAAATTTGAAATTAAGCAATGGTCGTAACTGTTTTAGTTAAGTAAAGACAAGAATTCACTACTATTTCCGCGTTGGCTTGCCCGACAACGGTGTTGGGCACCATCACGGTGTTGTACGACTCCCACCCTATTATTAGTGCCTTAAATTAAGGGATTCAGTTAAATACTTTTTTCCCTCTACTCTCCTCTCTCCTTTTTTCCCTTTCCCTAATTTCTTCAGTTTGTTTGACTAACACGCTCATCCACAAATCGGTCCATTCGAAGACAAAAAATACATATGATTCTCGAGTATATATACATACAATTTTGGGTTTTAAGATTTTGTGATTTGTTTGGATTAGATATTCTTGCAAGTGATTGAATATCTTTTGGAGTTTATATCTCAAATTTGATGGAGATTGATTAAGTTAAAGTTAGTTTTAAGTGAAAACTCAGATTGAAAGAAGAAGAAGTAGGAGAAGAAGAAGAAGAATATCTCAATTTTGATGGAGATTGATTAAGTTAAAGTTAGTTTTAAGTGAAAATTCAGATTGAAAGAAGAAGAAGAAGAAGTTGCAGGGATTGTATGATAATTGTTTAATAACTGTATCATAATTGTGGATACATCAATAGCTGAAACATAATTGGATCATAAATGTATCGTACTTGTATTACAATTGTATTTAACTTGTATTTGATACATTAATACCTAAAACAATACGTGATACTATACTAACAAAATTCTCATATATTTTTTATACAAACTGCGACACATTTATGAAAAATAGTGATACAATTAAGATCTTCATCTTCTTTGATTTCAATCACGACTCTAAACTTAAAATCTGATATAATATTATATTATAATTTTATTAGTATTGTCTCAAAATTGAGATATAAACTACAAGGTATATTCTCCATCGTTTGCAAGAATACCCAATCCAAAGAAATCACAAATTTGTATATCTGGAATATTGAATTTAAAGTTTCGAAACTTTTTAATGGATGTCGATGGAGAACCCTTTGCTGCAATTTTAGAGATAGATTTTCGCCATTTTTGTTTATATTGTGAGAGAAGTATCGATTTTGGATGATAAGTATGAGGGAGAGAGAATGAGATGTGATATATTTTGAAAAATAGATGAAATTCAAATTTTTAGGAGGGGGATTTAGCGAAAGAGAGAGAATGAGATGCTAAATTTAAGGAATCCTCTATATTCTTTTTTTTAATTATTTTGTATATAAATGATAAATATAGATATAGAATATAATTAAGCAAGAACCCATAT
This sequence comes from Nicotiana attenuata, assembly GCF_001879085.1. Lineage (NCBI taxonomy): Eukaryota > Viridiplantae > Streptophyta > Magnoliopsida > Solanales > Solanaceae > Nicotiana > Nicotiana attenuata. The sequence goes on from NW_017672988.1 coordinate 79,799, forward strand.
AAAAGTGGTAAATAAATTTATATTATAGTATAGCTAGGTAAATCTCCCCAAAGAATTGGCCAAACATACCATTAATATAATTTATTTTATATAAGTCTTAATTTGTTTTAATTTCTTCACATAAAAGCGCCGCAATGGGGAACCAAAGGCCCTGTGCACGCTTTCTACTCCATTTCTAAAACACGAAAGGCCGAAAGAATTGCTATGGCGCTATATTCAGCAATTCGCAGAGCTTCTAACTCCACAATTCCTCTTGCGGTTCGCTCCGTCGCTACTGCCGCGACTTCCTATTTCTCTGCCGTCACCTCCGGCGTAGAAAATAATGATTGCGGCAGCGTTTTTCGAAGCTTCTCAATTCCGGTGCTTCACTACTCTACCAGCGCAGTCAAGAAGAAGAAGAGCAAACACAGCTCCTTTGATGATATTCTGCTCCAAATCGTCGATTCGGAAATCAATTTTGCCCTGGATTCTGATTTTCATGACTGCGTAAGTTCCTGCTATTTGAATGCTGAGATAAAATATCAAATCAGTTTTTCTTTTCTTTTCCTTTTTGTGTGGTTAATTTGACTGTTGCTGGCCTGTATGCTTAGAGTACAGGTATGCATCATGTTATGTTTGAATTTAATCTTCTAATTAAATCACTTTCAATTTGCAATAGAAAGAATCATATTAATGACTTTGAAAGAAATAACAATGGACCACAGAAGAAATATTTGTGTCTTACACTGCTAAAGCTCTAATAGCGCTAATGTCATTCTACCTTCAAAGTTTCGTAACTTGTTACTCCCTATGTTCAATTTTATATGACACTATTTTTGTAAATCTGTTTTGGGAACAATGACACATTTCTATAGTTGGATACAACTTAACTTTAAATCTCTCATTTTGCGCTTAATGACATGATTTTATAGCCACACAAATGTTATGGCATGTTAAGAGTACAAGTTACAAAAGTCTATCTTTCTTTCTTAAACTCCATAGTCCATATAACAAATAGATTCACACAAATTGAACTTTCTGGGGTTAGCCAACCTGATAGTGTTTTGATGAAGTTTTTATTACTTTAGTCGGATTTCCTTAATTACTTTGATTATTAAAGATTTATACTAATGTTTAAGTGTTAGTTGAAGCATCGGCATGAAGTTAAGAATTTAGATAGCTGTGAAGGAAAATGATTTCGGCCCTAAGTGAGGGTCCTAAGGGAAGTTATTTTCGCCCTTTTGGTGGAAAATGCTTTTCATTTTCTGGCAACCAAACGCCAGAAAATTACTTATTTTCTGATGCAAAAGTATTTCCCATCATACTAAACACAAAACATGAGTCTATAAGTCAAGCTTATAATTTATGCAATCATATGCACCCTAATTTTATTTGAGAAAGCACCAATATTATCACCACCATTTTCGTTATCTTTGAAGGGATGCATAGAATATCAAGAATCTGAAGTTGTCTTGAGGACATTCTTAAAGTTTTTACTGATATTTCAATGGAAAGTTTTGGAAATTTGTGGAGATTCTTAAATGACATAAATGTAACTTTGATTGACTCATCCGTATGATTTCATGCCACATCTGTCTTTAGATCGATGCTGATCAGTGATATCTGATGAAGCTTAAACGTATGACGGCATAAGATGACACCACTATTATTCTACATGGGGAATTCCCTGTAATCTATTATTGCAGAGTCTGTTCATTTAGCCATTATATAAACGTCTATTGTGGTTTTCTTTTTTCTTTCTAAAATATCCGCGGTGTTACTTATTGCGAGTTTGTTGACCCACCCAGCTTTTCTTTTCTCTATTACTTGCAACTATAATTTGTAAATCGTAAAGGTCTCTAGTGTTCTGCTAGCGGGGGACTGGGGTCTAGCTTAAAACAATATTGAGATGGCTCATTCCATGTTTTTCCTCTTATGCAAAAATCAGTTTCTATATATCGTTTTTTTTCTGTTGTAATGGTGTGAACATCACATTCTATTATCACTATAACTAGTGAATAGAGTATGGTTTAGAATGATCAATTGGAACCACCAGTTATTCTTATTGGATGATGTTCAAACATTTCATAACAAATAAATAATGGCACACTTATGTAAATTTGAATTAGCATGTTCTTTTTTTCTCTGTACTAGGATGAATAAGCTCTATGCCATCGCCTTTTTTAACTTTTCCTTTCTATATTCCATTTTTATCCTCTTGTGGAAGGATAGTAAGAGGTTTCCATGTGTATCCTTGCCAATTGTTCCAAAAGCTTAGAAATTTAATACTGTTAATATCTGATTTGTAAGGGGCTAAGAGCAGTCCATTGAACTGGAGCATAAGCTATTTGATTTCTGATAATCAAATCGTAAGGCGTTTGTTATTAACGGAAAGGTATAAAATATTCTGAGAAAAAAAGAGTAACTGCCCAAGTAGCAGGACTAAAAGTTGACGAAGACCATAAATATGGTATCAAACTAAGTGATGGTTTTAGTTACTTCAGATTAACCTACTTGATGGTTGATGCAAGATATACAATAAGGTAAATCAAGCTTAATATAATTTTCACCCATCTATGGTCTATATCCACTTTCTTAATATGTAGAGACCACCAAGGTTAACTGCCTAACTCTAAGTGTGCATATCAATCCACAATTTCTCTGAATGTAATAGTATGGCAATTGGATGTTATCGAGCACGTTTACCACCTATTGCATCACTTGGTTGAAAATTTCCTTAATGTAGGTTGTAGACATCCCAGATGGGTTTCCTTTTAAGGTTCAAGATAAAGCTGGAGAAAGAGTTATTGTTCTTACAAGAGATTATGGAGAAGAGACCATAAATATTGAAGTTGACATGCCTAATGCCAGATGTGAAAATGCTGCAGATGATGCTGTTAACAGTGAGGAAGAGAGTGAGCCACAACCTAGTGTTCCATTGTCTGTCACCGTGTCAAAAGAAAATGGCTTGTCACTAGAGTTTGATGTGAGAGCTTTTCCAAATAAAGTTTTGATTTGTGGAATATCCATCAAGGAGCTCAAAAGTTCAAGCAATCAGCTAGACTATAGAGGGCCTGCTGTTTCGTAAGTACTTATCTATTGTCTGATGGAGTTGGTTTGGAGCCACTTTGTTATACTAATTACCCAAGTTGTGTTTATCTTCTCTTCAGACTTCTAAATGAAAGTCTGCAGAAGTCTTTCTATGAATATCTTGAAGTCAGAGGGCTGACGGGCAGCACTGCCAACTTCTTGCTGGAGTATGTAATTAGCAAAGACAGCAAGGAATACATCCGGTGGCTAAAAACTATCATGAAGTTTGTCGAGAATTAGCCTTCTTTTTTTGTTAATATTTTAAGTAGAAATGGTGAGCCTAACTGTTTTTGTTTCGAGTTGTTAGTAGTGTAGCAAGGATTTGTACTGTAGCTGAGTTTCTTGCTGGATATGTTTTATTATCTACTTTTATCTTACTATCTGACCTCTTTCTTTTGAGCAGGTCTGTAGTTGAGGATATTATTGCTAAAGAAACATATGGGTAATGTCAGACGATACATGATGAAGGTTGGGACGCCAATGGTGGTAAGAAACGGCAACAGTAATCACTACCATTTCCTTCATAGTAGGGCTGGCTTTAAAAGATAGCATAAGTAGAGACAATCCTTGCACAAATTTGAGTTTTTGCTTTTTTGTGATTTTGTTCAATGGATTAGATTCTCTGAGTCTCAGGCAATTCATCTACCCGTTAATGAAGGAAGTAGCTTGCAATAATAATGTTATTGCATGAACTGCACAACTTTCTTAAGCTGCAGCATACAGGTACCGATATATAAGATACAAAATCAGACACATGAGGGAAGCAGAGCTGCGGACCGCCTTTCTCATAGAGTACATGTTGTTCTACCATTAAAATTTATTGATTTTGCTGATGGGACCTTGACTTGTATAGTCAATAATGACATTAGAGGTTTTATTCCCAGAACTTAGTACGACGCTAGAGGCTTACATATAACAAAGGCCTAGTTTTTTTCCCTTGATTGTTTGACATTGCAGCTTTGGTCCTCCCTCGCTATTTTCTCATATAATAAGAGAAAACAATCATTGTATAAAGCTCTACATTATTAGTTGGGCGTTTTCCCCATTTCTGTTTCTTCTGTAGAAATGGTGGCAAATTCATGCAGATTCTCTGTATTAATTTTATCCTAAATTTAATGTGCATGACCATACATGCATTAGATCACCTAATAGCACACGCGGCCTTCAAATTACTACTTGTTTAACTAATCACTTGTACCTAGGCTCTTGATACCATGAAGAAAATAATAAGCACACTGATTGAGGTTTCAAGTATTTCTTCACTGCCTCATTAAGGTATTGTGCATGTTATTATATACATGTTGAGTAAGAGTCCTACAAGCTAATATGACATACTGCTATCTCTATCTCTAAGTAGTTAAGTATATCACAACTACTACTATACATATGTAAACTAGAGGAATTTTACATTCACACTAACTCTTCTCTAGTCAGCTAAGGTAGAGTTGGTTAACACAACTCCTAAGGTGCCCCACGGCTTAACCGGGTTGTCTAACAAATGTACCCTGAAGTGGATTTATCAGTGTCTTTGCGTCCACCTAAATCAGAGTCTGAATATCCAATCACCTCCAAAGAGTTAGAGTATTTGTATGTGAGCTTAAAATCGTTGGTTCCTTGCAAATATCTCAAAACCATTTTACCCGCTTTTCAATGGTCAAGACCAGGGTTACTTTAATATCTGCCAAGCATACCTATCGCAAAAGTAATATCAGGTCTAGTACAGACTTGTGCATACATAAGGCTCCCAACAAGCGTAGCATAGGGAATGTCTTTCATTTGCTTCTTTTGTAATGCATTTTGTGGATATTGATTCAATGAGAATTTGTCACCTTTAATTATAGGTGCTGCTATAGGTGAATAATTCTTCATCTTGAATCTTTCCAGAATTCTTTCAATGTAGGCTTTTTGAGACAGTCCACTAATCTTTGGGATCTGTCTTTGTGAATCTCTATGCCAATAACATAAGAGGCTTCACCCATATCCTTCATCTCAAAATTCTGGATAAGGAACTGTTTAGTCTCGTGCAACAATCCCAAGTCACTACTTGCAAGGCAAATGTCATCCACATATAGGACTAGAAAAATATATTTGCTCCCACTTATCTTAAGGTATATACACTGATCAATAATGTTCGCCGTAAATCCAAATGAAGAAACAACATTATGAAATTCAATATACCATTGGCGGGAAGCCTGATTTAGCCCATAAATGAATTTATTCAACTTGCAAACAAGGTGACTTTTGTCCTTATCACAAAATCCTTCAGGCTGAAGCATGTATACCTCCTCTTCAAGATCTCCATTCAGGAAAGCTGTTTTCACACCATTTGATGTAACTCTAAATTAAAATGAGCTACTAATGCCATGATTATTCTCAATGAATCCTTCTTTGATACTGGAGGGAAAGTTTTATGGTAATCAATGCCTTCCCTTTGAGTAAAACCCTTGACTACATGTCTGGCTTTATATGGTTCGATATTACCAGATGAGTTTCTTTTAGTTTTAAAGACCCACTTGGAACTTATGGTAGAGGATCCCTTTGGTAATTCGACGAGATCCCAGACTTTGTTTTCAGCCATAGATTCTAACTCTTCTTTCATGGCATCATACCAAAGTGTGGAGTTTTCTCCACTCATGGCTTGCGAAAACGAGCATGGGTCGTCTTTTAGTCCAATATCATAATCAGACTCTTGGAGATATACAACATAGTCACTTGAAATTGCTGGTTCTCGAACTCTTGAGGATTTTCTCAATCCCACTGGTTCAAGCACTTCTTTTGTGGGTTCAGGTAAAGCGAGTTGATCTTCATGTGGCTCCTCAAGTGGTGGTGGATCTTAAACTTATTGTTGTTTAGATAATTCATGAGAATTTTTTGAGCAACATTCAAGTTCCCAATAAATAAAGGTACCACAAGTGGTTCCCTTATTTCTCCAAATTCCACCATTTGAGTCAAACCACTCCCACTCTCTTCATGCTCCTCAAGAAATTTAGCGTTTCTAGCCTCAACAATTTTAGGAGAATGAGAACGACAATAAAATCTAAACCCCTTAGAGTTAACCGCATGGCCTATAAAATAATCGCTTATTGTTCTTTCATCTAACTTCTTTAGTTGTGGGTTATGAACCCTCACTTCAGTTGGACATCCCCAAACGTGTAATGATTTAAACTAGGTTTCCATCCTTTCCATAACTCAAAAGGTGTTTTGGGGACAGCCATGGATGCAACCCTATTTAAAATATACACAACGATTTTTAAAGCTTCACTCCATAAGGATAGAGGTAAACTTGATTTGCTGATCATGCTTCTTACCATGTCCATTAATATTCGGTTCCTTATTTCTGCCACACCATTTTGTTGTGGTGTTCCTGGCATGGTATGTTGAGCAATTATACCTTCACTTTCAAGGAACTCAGCAAATGGACCTTTAACTTGTTCCTTATCTGTGTACCTACCATAATATACTCCACCCCTATCAGATCTTACAATTTTGATCTGAGCACCAGTTTGTTTCTATACTTCTATTTTGTAAACTTTAAAAGCATCAAGTGATTCTGATTTGTTAAACAGAAAATAGAGATACATATATCTTGAATAGTCATCAAAAAATGAGATAAAATATCTCTCACCATTTAAGCAAGGGGTAGGAAAAGGTCCACAGACGTCTGTATGTATGATCTCAAGCAATCGAGAACTCCTCTTGGCACCTTTAGTTGATTTGTTGGTCTGCTTACCCATTTATGTAGTCCACACAAGTCCCAAAGTCAGAAAAATAAAGAGCTTTTAGAACTCCATCGTAAACCAACCTTTTGACTCTTTCGATAGATATGTGTCCCAATCTTTTGTGCCAAAGACTTGATGAGTTCTCATTGATAATACATCGCTTAGTGCCAATTTTTTTGTCATGCAAGGTTAAAACATTGCATTCAAATGTGGGGTCTAGCTCAAGTTTATATAAATTTCCAAACCAATAACTTTATTATCTTTCAAAAGTTTCACAGCAGGATAATAAAAATTCAAATTATATCCACTAATAGATAGTCTTGAAAGAGAAATTAAATTTCTAGAATAGTCTGGAACATAAAAAGTATTTTCTAAATCTAAATGAAAACCATCTTTCAAAATGAGCCTATAAGTCCCCACGCCTTCCACAAGTAAATGCGTCCCATTTCCAGAATAAACGTATTGTTCACTTCCTATTGGCTTCCTCTGAGCTAGAAAGCCCAGCATGATTTTGGCAATGTGAATTGTAGCACCAGAATCAATCCATCATGTATTATCAGAAACTTTAGTTAAATTAGATTCATAACATACAATGGTAAAATTACCTTTCTTGTATTTCAGGCAATTCTTCTTCTAATGTCCCTTCTTCTTACAGAAACGACAAGCATCTTTGTCAAAGGTGCTTTTCTTTTTCATGGAACACTTTTGCCTTTCTTTGCATTTCTCTTACCATGAGTCACCATATTAACACAAGTATCTCATGCTTCAACCTAGTAACGACCCGGCCGGTCGTTTTGACAATTTTTGCCCCGATCCCCTATTAATTGCTTTTCCCGTGTTTATTTCTGCTATTGTGATTTGCCCAGAAGATTCATTTTGAGTTTCAGAGTGTTTTGGGACACTTAGTCCCTAAATGAGAGCTTAAACTTTAGAATTTGGACCGTAGTCGGAACAATGTGAAGACGGCCTCAGAATGGAATTCCGTCAATCCCGTTAGCTCCGTCGGGTGATTTCAGGCTTAGGGGTGTGTTCGGATTGTATTTTGGAGGTCCGTAGCTTATTTAGGCTTGAAATGTCGAAAGTTGAATTTTTGAAGTTTTCGGATCGATAGTGAAAATTTGATATCGGGGTCGGAATCCGATTCCGAAAGTTGGGATAGTTCCGTAGTGTTGAATGTGACTTGTGTGCAAAATTTGGGGTCAATCGAACATGGTTTGGTTGGTTTCGGCGTCGGTTGTAGGATTCTTGAAATTTCAAGTTCTTTAGGCTTGGATTGGAGGGTGATTCGTGGTTTTAGCGTTGTTTGATGTGATTTGAGGGTTGGACTAAGTTCGTATGTTGTTTTAGGATTGGTTGGCATATTTGGTTGAGGTCCCGGGGGCCTCAGATTAGTTTCAGATGCTTAACCGAAGTTGATTTGGACTTGGGCAATTGCTGATATTGCTGAACCTGCTATAACCGAACCTACGTACGTAAGACCGCAGGTGCGGCGCCGCAGAAGCGGGTTTGGCCTGGTGCTCCAGTGACCGCAGATACGGCCCCAGCCTGGATAAGTGGTTTTCGCACCTGCGATGCTTTTTCCGCAGGTGCGTGACCGCAGATGCGGAAATCGCTGGCAGAAAAGAGAGAAAATCGAGAGTTTGAGTTCATAACTCTAAAAATTGAATTGGAGCTCGGTGGAGGGTGATTTCTAGAGAGATATTGAAGGAGAAAGCTTGGGTAATAAATTCTAACTCTAATTTGGTTCTAATACATTAATCTATTGTTAGTTTTATCATCTAATTAAGGAACTTGCAGGTAGAAGTTTGGGAATGGGGGAAAAAGTCCCCCAATGGAAAATCTGAGTTTTGAGTATAAATTTGAAGTTGGATTGGGATGATTTTTGTACGAGTGAACTCATGAGTGAATGGGTGTTCATAATCCGTAATTTTGACCCGATTTCGAGATGTGGGCCCGGGGAGGTATTTTGGGCATTTTTCTATTTTCTTGCCTTAGCTTTGATTCGTTTAGCTAAACTTGTTGGTTGTAGTTATATTTACATTATGAAATTGATTTGATTAGATTTGGGCGACCCGGAGTTGGATACTCGTGGCAAGAGCGTGATTTCGGTTGATTTGAGCTTGGTTCGAGGTAAGTGGCTTGCCTAACCTTGTATGGGGGAATTCCCCTTAGGATTTTGGTACTGTTATTATATGAATGTCGTGTACGTGAGGTGAAGAGTATGTACACATGCTAATTGTTGAAAAACCCCGTTTCCATTAAGTAAATATCTGTGTTTTCTTTTAATTGAGCAATACTTATACTTGAAGTTTCCTATTTAGCTAAGGAAAGCATGATTTTATGACTTAACTGCCTTATCTGCTTTAACTGCTTACTTCGATTCTGTGAAGCATGTTTAGAGTAGAAATCCCTATTTATTTGAATATTAGATTTCTTCCTAGAGACTATTGTGTTTTTACTTTGAAACTACGGGACGGTATCCCGGGAGATCCCCCTTGTTTGTTTACTTTGGGACTACGGATCGGTATTCTGGGAGATCCCCCTGTACATTTATATGTGGGACTACGGAACGGTATCTCGGGAGATCCCCCTGTACTGGTTATTTACATTGGGACTACGGGACGGTATCCCGGGAGATTCTCGGCACATTTATGTTTGGGACTATAGGACGTTATCCTGGGAGATCCCCTGTTGTTATCACTGTTACGTACTGAGTTATTTCCTTTCTGAGATTTCACCTTTATTTGACTGTTAACATCTTTAATTACACTGTCACGTTCTATGCTGTTTTACTTATTATATATTTATATAACTAGTAGGGCCCTGACCTTCCTCGTCACTACTCGATCGAGGTTAGGCTTGGCACTTACTGGGTACCGCTGTGGTGTGCTCATGCCCTTTCCTGAACATGTTTTCGTGTGCAGATCTAGTTTCTTCTGCTCAGCCGTACAATCAGTGAGGTGAGGTGATTTTAGAGACTTCAAGGTATATTTGCCGCGTCTGCAGACCTAGAAGTCCCTTTCTACTCTTTCTGTTGTTATAGACTTTTCCCTGTATTTCCTTTGATACTAGATTTCTGGAGTTAGAAACCTTATGTACTTTCTTTAGCTTGTGATTCATGAGATTCAGGGTTTTGGGAGTGCATTTGTTCAGTTGAGAGAGTGTTATTATATATGCCGAGCTTTACACGTAATTTGGCTTACCTAGTCGTAGAGACTAGGTGCCGTCACGACAGTTCATGGAGGGAGAACTTGGGTCGTGACAAACCTATCCTCTTCTTGAACACATATGGTCAAGAGTTCATTGATTGACCATTTATCCTTATGTCTGTTGTAAGAAATCTTGAATGGACCATGGTCCGCATGAAGTGATTTGAGAATGAAATGCACAAGAAATGGTTCAGACATATCAATCTCAAGGGACTTGAGTTTAGCAGCAATGTCTCTTATCTCCATAATATGCTCACACACTGTATGACTTCTGTCGAAATCCATACCTGAGAGCCTCTTCATAAAGGTGCTGGCCAAGGCCTTGTTAGAGCTTACAAATTGTTCATCAATTGCCTTCATGTAAGCTTTGACCTTGTCGATATTAGGGATAGAACCCCTAATGCTTTGGCTTATGTGGGCTTTTATGAGCATTAAACTTAAGCGATTAGATCTCTCCCACCGCTCATAATTAGCCTTAGCCACTGGCGTACTTGATTCCTTGGGAATAGATGGTTCATCCACACGGAGTGCCATGTCCAGATCCGAGCACCCTAAAGCGAGAAGGATTTTCTCCTTCCATTCAGTATAATTGTCATCGGAAAGCATTGGAATTCGAGCATTCTCATCAAAAATAGCAGTACGAAAAGCTGTAAAGACTGCAAAACAAGGATAAACATACATAAGCTATGAAGTACAATCCGTCAAAGGTGAATCTCATAAAACACAGATTCTAAGTAAATTCTAGACCCTCATGTGGGCCCATGCATATAATTTACTTTACTTTATTAGACTAGTAAACCAAAACACATAGAAATTAATCCGTACCCGTGGGCATAAGATAATTTTCAACTTAAAGGTTTACTATCTCATTCCAATTAATCTTACCAAAATGGTTACCTCCCTGTAGGGTTGGGTTATCATTTAAATAAGATAATTGAACTAAATAGATGTCATTATCACTAAACTTTTGTGACTAAATAACTCAATTTCTTTTATATTAAGTACTCAAGATGCCGTGGCTACTCCTAAGTACATCACATAAAAGAAAACTCAAAAATAACTTCTCAGAATAATTAACCTTAATTATCAACTTAAGCAAAATGTTGATTAGCTTCAAAATAGGCATACCGGATAGAAGTTTAACTCCATATTACCCCAAGGCTAATTCCCATAATTAAAATATTACCAGAGTCGCTTCAGTCATAGCGAGACTATTAGTATATACAAATTCATGTAACGACAGAACACATGACATGACTTTAAAGCTTGAGTAAACAAATACTATTACCAATATCATTTGTTATTGTCATAGAATCCTTATGTCAGGAGGCATTAATCAAAAGTTTAACTTTCCTTTTAAACTGAAACAGCCAGAGACTTAAAATCAAGAGTCACAAATAAATTTATGTACAATAGTGTTACTATAACATAAATCCAAAGAGACGGGACAACTAGATACCAAAATCAAATAGTTCTTATTAACTACAACAGATCTCATACTTCAATTCTTATCAAACATGAGACTTAAAAGATAAGTATATGACATAAAAAGGCTCACTGCAATATTGATCCATGAACTTGCTTCAGTAAAAACGTAAAGAAAAGATATTATAAACTCCAAAAACTAAACTCTCCTCAAATATATAAAAATTTCAAGACTCGCTAAATATAGAATTTTTCCGTAAATTATACTTGTATTATGGATTTAAACCCTTGTGATTGACTTTTGAGTTACTTCTCTTTTTATAAATAATTAATTATATAATTAGGAGAATATTAATAATTTTAATATTATTAATTATTAAAAATGGGTATCATTAATTATTAGTTAAGTCCAACAAGAAAAAAAGCAAATAACAGAAGAAAATTGGAGGGACAAGCCTAAACCCATAAAGGGCTGTTAAAAAAAAAGGCTTAAGGCCTTAAAGCCTAGCCTTGGACGTAAAGGAGGTCCAAAGAAAGAAAGCAGCATGAGTAATATACGCACAAGAAACATACCACTGTTTTGTTACGCAACAAACGCAGGCAGCGAAAAGAAAATCGTAGGGTTCTTTACAAACCACTGATTCTTGAAATCAGCTATATAAAATTTCCTATTGTTGATTATCCTACAGTGGTAATAGGTAAGAATTGAATAGTTAGTTCCCTTCTTTATCTTTATAAACAGTAAATTTCATGTTTAGGTGAGAAACTTTAAAATTGATTAAAATGCATTGGTTGTTGTAGAGTGGATTGTTTGACTGGCGTCAATTGGACTGGGGCCTACGTATTGGCTCGAGAAGTTTTGAGGTGAGTTGATATACACTTTACTAAAGTGGTTTAACTCACAAAAGCACGCATACAAGGTGTTTGATGAATTGCTTAAACGAGTTAATATGTACTTAATTGGAGTGAGTGAGTACCTATTAGCTTAGAATTATTTTCTAGCTAAAGATTAGATGTTTTATTCTAATATATGTGCATAAATTTTCAGATTTTTGTTTTATTATTATATGCCATTTTCATGTTGAAAATGAAGAAGCAAGATTCTTTAGAAATACTTTTGAATGTTGATTTCATTCTTATGCCATGCTTTACATTTAAGGATAACAGTATGAATACGTATAGCATGTCCCAGAAAGGATTTAGACTTGAAAAGTCACAAGAAGAAGTTTTAGAAAGAAAAGATTTTTTTTGGGAGTATCCTTTATTCTGAGAAGGGGTCATCGTCCAGACCGAGGGTCCTAACCAAGGCGTTGACTTTCTGAACTACTTGTGCCAAAGTAGGGAGCACACGAGCCGAGGGTCTCGTTGCTGAGAATTTACTTAGCCATGCTAAGGTGCGATACATGAGCGCTGAGAACCATGAAGCGAGTGACACCTCGTGGATTGGGCCTATTCGATCAGGTTGGGATCGAACCCGTGCCGATCACACGGTGACTAAGACAGAAATATGTCAGGATAGTTGGAACTCCCAAAGTATAAAGTGAAGTATTTTTTTATAAGAAAGAAAAAAAAAATTCTTTTAGAAAATTCATAAACTGCTATTATGCAATTATTTTAGAATTGTTCTTATAAGATTTATGTTTTACATGCATTTAGAATCTTTGCTCGTAATGTATATGTTATTAATGTTTCGTCCCCTGTCGTTGAGACTCACTGGGTACAATGGATGGTACTGATGTTCTCTTTTGGGAACCTATGTTGGTCTGCGGTACAACGTAGGAACCGGTTTTGTAGGCGAGCAGGCTACGGGTTAGGACTTTCCTCACTTTCAGTACTTTTGGTAGCTCCGCTTTTGTTCGTGGGGCATTCCTTAGAGTCATCTTTATTTTGCTATTTCTTTGTTTACTTAGAGAACTGGCCAGGAAATCTCATGTCCTGAGTAGTGCGTCAGTTTATCAGTAGAGACTTCATAGACATAGTCGGTGGGTTAAGATTCAGATGTTTTTGATAATAACTTAGTAGTATTTCATTGGTTACTACGAACAAAGTTTTGGAGTTGGTTTATTTTAGATATTTAAATTAATTAAAAGTATTTGGTTATAGTATTGCCTTGTGGAATATATTTAGTTTGAAGTTATAACAGATTTGATAAGCACAGATGGTTCGCTTAATCATGTTTAGTGATCGAGTGCCGGTCCCGGCTTTTTTAGAAAATGGGTCGTGACAAACTTGGTATCAGGCCTCAGGTTTATGGAGTCCTAGGGGTCTATGAAGCCGTGTTAGTATAGTCTCGTTTATGGGTATGAAGCGCGCCATACTTATAAACTGGAGGCTACAAGCATTTAGGAAAAGTCTCATTTTTTCATACTTTAGATTGTGCAGTAGAGCCTACCTCTAAGAAATTATCTAATGTATTCTTTTCTCCAAAACACACAGAAATGGCTCGTACTCGCAATTCTGACACCGACACTTAAGATGCTGCTCAAGAAACAATTGCTACCATTGTGGCTCAAGGTAGAACTAAGAAGGCTTCAACTCAGAAAAGGTGGGGTAAATCCACAAAGGGGGTCCAAGTAACTCGGGTTGAACATGAAGAAGGGGTGGAGCATGATGATCTAGTACCTCCGGATCCAGTACCACCCCCAACAGCAGCTCTGGTTCAGACATCTATATCTCCAGAGGTGGGTCAGATGTTTAATGCTGTCAACAACGCTATGGAGATATTTAAAGCCTTCATGGCCAACCAGAACGAGAGAAGAGATGAGATTCCACCTCAATCAAATAGACAAAACAATTCTGAGTCCTCAAGAGTGAGTGAATTTTTGAAGTTGAGTCCTCCATTGTTCCATGGTTCTATAGCTGATGAAGATCCAATGTTGTGGCTGGAGGGTGTCAAGAAAGCCCTCCAAGCGATGAAAGCATTTGATGATGAAGCTGTGGAGCTGGCTGTTTACCAGCTCAGAGATGTGGCCGGCGCTTGGTTTGAGATGTGGGAAAAGGAAAGAGATGAAGATGATGGTCCGCCTACTTGGGAAGAATTTGAAGAGGCCTTCATGGCTAACTTTATCCTGGAAGAGGATAGGAAACCTAAGGCTATAGAGTTCGAACAGCTCAAGCAAGGGAATAAAAGTGTTCAAGAGTACTACATGGAATTCATAAAGTTAGCTAAGCATGCTCCTCACGTGGTTAAGACAGAAAAAGCAAAGATTCGCAGGTTTGTTGGCGGTTTGGCTTACCACATTAAGGATACGACATCAGCTGCAGCGGTAGGGATGACAACCTTCTCCTCTGTTGTGGGATTCGCCAAGCACTTAGAAAAAGACAAATAACAAAGGAGAGAAGAAAAAGAGCATAACAAGAAATCCCGGACAACGGGCAGGTTTAATGGTACATCTAGCGGAGGTGGAAGGGGTTCCTCTGATAAGGAGTCATTATCACCATCTCAGTCGAGTCATCAATCAAGTGGTGTGTCTTCCTTCAGGCGTACCCAGAGTTATGGAATGGCGACATTACCTTTATGGCAAGCATTCTAAAGTATTTACAGATCACAAAAGCCTCTAGTACAATTTCAAGCAAAAAGAATTAAATCTAAGATAGAGAAGGTGGCTCGAGCTATTGAAAGATTATGACATCAATATCCTTTATCACCCAGGCAAAGCTAATGTGGTAGCAGATGCACTTACTAGGAAGTCAATGGGTGTCTTGTCCCATCTTGCAGTGCAAAGGAGAACTTTGGGTCGAGAAATTCAAAAATTGGCAAATGATGGAATTAGACTGGATGAGATCGAAGAAGGAGGTATAGCTGCTTATGCCTTAGCGCAATCCTCTTTAGTTGCGCATGTTAAGGCTTAGCAAGACGAAGATCCGTACGTAGTGAAGTAAAAAGAAGGAGTTAGAGACAAAGAAATCACTGCTTTCACCCTAGGAAGTGATGGAGTTTTGAAGTTGAATGGTCGGTTATGTGTGCCTGATGTAGATGGGCTTAGGAAGGCCAAATTGGAAGAAGCTCACAGTTCGAGGTACTCTATCCACCCAGGTGCTACTAAAATGTATCTGGACTTGAAAGAGTTGTATTGGTGGAAAGGCATGAAGAAGCACGTAGCAGATCATGTGGCTAAAAGTTTGAATTGCCAGCAAGTCAAAGCCGAGCATCAGAGGCCTAGTGGCCTAGCTCAAGATATAGAGATACCACACTGGAAATGGGAGATGATTAATATGGATTTCGTAGTAGGTCTACCTCGCACATACCGTAAGCATGATTCAATTTGGGTTATTGTAGACCGACTGACAAAGTCCGCGCATTTCCTACCAGTAAAGACGACAGATTTCGCAGAGTAGTATGCGCAGTTGTACATCAAAGAAATAGTCCAATTGCATGGTACTTCAGTTTCAATGATACCTGACAGAGGCCCTCATTTCACCACACATTTTTTGCAGGCATTTCAGAAAAGATTAGGTACCAAGGTCAATTTGAGCACCGCTTTCCATTCACAGACCGATGGTCAGGCAGAAAGGACCATTCAGACACTCGAAGATATGTTGCGAGCATGTGTTATAGATTTTGGAGGTAATTGGGATGATCACTTGCCACTTATAGAATTTGCTTACAATAACAACTATCGGGCCAGCATTGGTATGGCTCCTTATGAAGTGTTGTATGGGCGAAGATGTAGGTTTCCAGTGGGTTGGTTTGAACCAGCAGAGGTGCCATTGATTGGTCCAGAGTTTGTTTGTGAGGCCTTAGGAAAAGACCAGCTAATCAGAGAAAGACTGAAAGTGTCTCAGAGTCGTCAAAAGTCCTATTCTGACAAGAGGCATCGTGACTTAGAGTTCATGGTTGGTGACAAGGTGTTTTTGAAAGTTTCACCAATGAAAGGAGTTATGAGGTTTGGTAAGAAGGGGAAGCTTAGTCCTAGATTTTATTGGACCTTATGAGATTATAGAAAAGAAGGGAACCGTGGCTTATGAGCTAGCATTGCCCGTTGAGTTGTCCTTTGTTCATCCTGTCTTTCATGTGTCTATGCTTAGAAAATTCATTCATGATGAGACACATATAATACCTGCCGATACCATAGAAATTAAAGAAGGCTTGACTTATGAAGAGGTACCTATAGAAATTCTCGATAGGCAAGTAAGAAAGTTAAGAACAAAAGATATAGCATTGGTAAAAGTTTTGTGGAGTAATCATGATTCAAAAGAGGCTATGTGGGAGGTCGAGGAAGATATGAGGAAGAAATATCCATATTTATTTGAGAAAAAAGGTATGTGAACCTAAGTTTGGTTTGAAATTTATATTTTATTTATTAAATACAAGTTAGCATGTGTTGATGTCCTTGCTAGATTATACTTAGCTGTTGAAGTAGTTTACTTTTTGTCAGAGTATCTTTAGTTATTTAATAATTTAGTGCCATGCCAGAGTATATTTAATTCATTAAAGTTATTTACCTTTTGTAGAAGTGTTATGCTTTAGAATTTGGTTGGTTATTGTGGTACCTCTTTGCCGGAGTGTGAGTAACTAGTTTATGAGCTGTGTATGGTGCCTATGAATGGCCTGTTATGGTATATTTGGTTGTTGTTGGTGTAGTTGTGGTATTGGTGACAGGGATATTTTTTGGATAGTCTAATTTACAGGGGAGACTCTGCCGAAATTTTTGAAAATTTAGGGAGTTAGCCAAAAATTTTGAGTCCCTTGGGAAGTGAGTAGTGCTAAGAAAACTTAAGAAGTTTAAGGACTTAAGGAATGATTGTTAGTTTAAGAATAAGGCCCTAGCAACATTCGAGGACGAATGTTTTTTTAAGGAGGGAATATTGTAACACTCCTCAAATTTATAAAAATTTCAAGACTCGCTAAATATAGAATTTTTCCTTAAATTATATTCGTATTATGGATTTAAACCCTTGTAATTGACTTTTGAGTTACTTTTCTATTTATAAATAATTAATTATACAATTAGGAGAATATTATAATTTTAATATTATTAATTATTAAAAATGGGTATCATAAATTATTACTTAAGTCCAAAAAAAAAACAAATAACAAAAGAAAATTGGAGGGACAAGCCTAAGCCCATAAAAGGGCTGTTAAGAAAAAGGCTTAAGGCCTTAAAGACTAGCCTTGGACGTAAAGGAGGTCCAAAGAAAGAAAGCAGCAGGAGTAATATAGGCACAAGAAAAGAACGTTGTTCTGTTACGCAGCAAACGCAGGCAACGAAAAGAAAATCGTAGGGTTCTTTACAAACCACTAATTCTTGAAATCAGGTATATAAAATTTTCTATTGTTAATTATCCTACAGTGGTAATAGGTAAGAATTGAGTAGTTACTCCCCTTCTTTCTCTTTATCAACAGTTAATTTGATGTTTAGGTGAGAAACTTTAAAATTGATTAAAATGCACTGGTTGTTGTAGAGTCGATTGTTTGGCTGGCGTCAATTGGACTAGGGCATACGTATTGGGTCGAGAAGTTTTGAGGTGAGTTGATATAACACTTTACTAAAGTGGTTTAACTCACAAAATCACGCATACAAGGTGTTTGATGAATTGCTTAAAAGAGTTAATAAGTACTTAATTGGAGTGAGTGAGTACCTATTAGCTTAGAATTATTTCTAGCTAAAGTTTAGATGATTTATTCTGATATATGTGCATAAATTTTCAGATTTTTGTGTTATTATTATATTCCATTTTCATGTTGAAAATTTATTAAGAAGCAAGATTCTTTAGAAATACTTTTGAATGTTTATTTCATTCTTATGCCATGCTTTACATTTAAGCATAACAGTATGAGTACGTATAGTATGTCCCAGAAAGGACTTAGACTTGAAAAGTCACAAGGAGAAGTTTTAGAAAGAATTTTTTTTTGGGAGTATCCTTTATTCTGAGAAGGGGTCATCGTTCAGGCCGAGGGTCCTCACCAAGGCGTTGACTTCCTGAAATTACTTATGCCAAAGTAGGGAACACACGAGCCGAGGGTCTCGTTGCTGAGAATTTACTTAGCCATGCTAAGGTGCGATACTTGAGCGCTGAGAACCATGAAGCGAGTGACACCTCGTGGATTGGGCCTATTCGATCAGGTTGGGATCGAACCCGTGCCGATCACACGGTAACTAAGACAGAAATAGGTCAGGATAGTTAGAACTCCCAAAGTATAAAGTGAAGTATTTTTTTATAAGAAAGAAAAAAAAAGAATTTCTTTTAGAACATTCATAAACTGCTATTATGCAATTATTTTAGAATTGTTCTTATAAGAATTATGTTTTACATGCATTTAGAATCTTTGCTCGTAATGTATATGTTATTAATGTTCCGTCCCCTGTCGTTGGGACTCACTGAGTACAATGGATGGTACTGACGTTCTCTTTTGGGAACCTATGTTGGTCTGCGGTACAACATAGGAACCGATTTTGCAGGCGAGCAGGCTACGAGTTAGGACTTCCCTCACTTCCAGTACTATTGGTGAGCTCCGCTTTTGTTCGTGGAGTATTCCTTAGAGTCATCTTTATTTAGCTATTTCTTTGTTTACTTAGAGAACTGGCCAGGAAATCTCATGTCCTGAGCAGTGCGTCAGATTATCAGTAGAGGCTTCATAGATATAATCGGTGGGTTAAGATTCAGATGTTTTTGATAGTAACTTAGTAGTATTTCATTGGTTACTACGAACAAAGTTTTGAGTTGGTTTATTTTATATGTTTAAATTAATTAAAATTATTTGGTTATAGTATTGCCTTGTGGCATGTAAAGTTTGAAGTTATAATAGATTTGATAAGTGCAGATGGTTCGCTCGGTCATGTTTAGTGATCGGGTGCCGGTCCCGGATTGGTTAGAAAATGGGTCGTGACATCCGTTCACAATTTAAACTCATAGGCACAAACCTTTCGAAAAATTCACTGAATAATCAATTCAAACTCATTAAAGGCATCTTATAAAAGCATATACATGACAAAGGAGTTGGGATGACAATTTAAACCGTCGCTAATATTTTTAATGGTCAAAAGGCATTAATCAACAGCCCTACAAACCAAAATATAGCGTCAGCAGAGAGATGCACAAAGTTCATAGATTAATCAGCTAACAACTACACATCCGAAAACCAAAACCAAAGAGTAATCTGCCGATTCAAGTTTGGTTTCATGTTACGAACTCGTTGTTATCGAAACATAATAATTATATTTATAATTATCATCAATAATACTGAACAACACAACTAAAGACATGCTCTGATACCATATGTTGAAATTCGAATATACACAAAGCCTAAGCAGCGAAAATTATACAAGAAATGTACCTTCAGCCATGTTGTTCAAGTAATGTGGGGAATTGCCTTGTAAGAACCTTGACAGAAAACCTAGAGCCTTCTAGCCTGTGCCTAACGTATGATGCCAAACTGATGAGTCACAAGCGTATTTATAGGTAAGCTAAGGACTCTTAGGCAGATACTTTAGCCCTAGGGACTTCTTGATAAATTATAATTGCACTATAGACTCCTAATAAAAAAAATTTCTTTCCATCAAAGAAATTACCATATATGAATAACTACAGAATATTATCTGATATATTATTTCCTTTGAGAAACAAGGTAAATAATTTATTGCTTTATATCCGGGCCACACTAGAAGTCTATAGAAGAGACGGTAAATTTCTAACATGGGTGGTTTACGGCCAAATCATTAATTAAGGAATTGATAGTGTTAAGATTCAAATAACATGTATGAGCTATCTTGTGTGAAGATTTAACGTTATTTAGGACGTTGTTGGACACATGATTCTGATTACGCACTTATAGTCAAAGATTTAATTGATGTATTTAAGAATTGTGATTTTGATACTAGGTGCAATTTTTTTTATATACTTGTCCTACCTTTTGGAGAGAGTTCTATAAGACTTATTTGACATATCTATAATTTATAATCTATAATCTATAATATATTAAAAACAGGAAACTCCTAATGCAAAAGTTAAATTACTAAAATACCCCTATTATTTAACTAAATATCCTATTAACTTATTTTATAAAATAAAAAATTCTCCTATAAAAACATCTACAAATAGACGCCTGTTTGAAGAGTCCCTCTGCCTACAACGTCTGTGGTTCCTCTGCGCCTGTTAGCCCTGAAGAGTTGCCACTGTTTTATTTATCTTTAAAAGTCAAATTCTCGGCAATTTGTTTTCATAGTTTGTCTCACTTGTATCTTCCGCGTTGCTACTATGTTCTTCATTTATTTGTCAGGTTTTTAGCATATATCTCTTTGTTGAAGTCGATTGTAAGTTCAATTTTATTTGCACACAAAAAAACGTTCATATTCATATATGTACAAACTTCTTATGCTGCTTTGTCCAATGATTTACGGGTTTTGTCTCCAAAATGCTTATAAATTGGAGATGATTGCACCTTAATTTGGTTTGAGTTTTTCTAGCCTGGTTAGAGTTTGATTGAGTTTTAAATTTTATGCCCTTCGATTTCTATATTTCTTTGTGGCATGTCTTTTTCTAGATTATGGTTGTAATTTGTCAATGTTTCTACAAAGTGTTCCATAATCTGAATTTGCACATGATCAATGCCATAGAGCAATTTTTGATATATTATTTTCATATCAAAAGTCAAAGTGAGACAATATTCTTAATTGGCTTTAAAGAAAATTTTCTAGAGAAACTAAGTGTATTTGAAGAACCCAGAATACTACTTGAGAAATTACTAATGTCGCGCCCCCTTTTTTCCCCTTTCGCGGGGAAGTCCGGGTTTCGACATTCATGGGGGAAACAACTCGCTTCCTTTTGAGATTTGGGTATTTGAAGAGTCGCTAACGGATTAAGGTGCGTTAGGGCACCTAGAGCGATTAACTCATGTAACCAGCTTGCATTACCAGAGATTAGGGTAAGTGCTCGAAATAATCTTGAGGGGAAGGTGCTAGGCACCCCTCACGGTCCACAACGGTGGGTCCCAGCCGAACTTAGTTATGAATTAGTCATTTAACAGGTAAATAGTCTAAGCACAGATTTGCAAATAAGGGAAGTTTACACAGTCTAAGCACACATATATAATCAAGGAAGTTTAGACGATTCAAGCATACATATGTAAATTTGAGATAGTTTAAGCATGCATACTTAAATTAAAGAAGATTGAATAGTCCGAGCATACCTAAATTAAGGAAGGGAAGTTCTAAGTTGGTTAGCCTATAGGATCACATCTGTACAATACCTGGTAATCCTTCCTCAAATAGAGTGGTTACACGTGGCATTAGCGCACAGGTCATCATATCCTTTTACTACCCATTACCCTCCCCTTAGTGGTTATATAAGCGAATTTAATTATCGAACTCTACGCGTGCTTTACCCGTCCCTCCCTTGTGGTCCCGGAGGTGTTTAGGACCTCTATACTTAGGCAGTTCTAGACACTCCTAAGGTATTCAAAAGGTAAAATCTAAGCGCCAACAAAGAACACATAGGACTGTCAAATAGGGAAGCAATTAGGGGCTCATGTTTTACCTCCACACATAAACAGATACATAGCACGTCTCAAACAACTGATTTTGAAGAAATTTAGAAAGCCTTAGAACATGATATCTAAATGAACAACACAAACACAGAATATGCAGCATTTGTTTTAAAGCGAAGTGGTAGCACCCTAATCAGCTTGCCTATTGATTTTACAGTCTGTTAAACCTAGACGATTTCACACATAAACAGAACCTGATTTCACAATTATCCAACGGCCTAAGGCTTGCCTAGGCGTGTATGTGCAGTCATTATCTGGGAACAATTTATACAATTTGAAGTTCTTTTATCCTATAGGCATGCTGATCTAAGTGATGAAGGTTATAACAAGTGATTTATGCATGTTTACACTAAGACATGATATTTAGATGTTGGGCTATTTTGAACCTTTTATAGACATCTACCTATTCAAAGTGACGTGGACATGGTTTAGAGCCAAATCAAACAAAGTCCTAAATCAGGATTTCTAATGCACATAAAGGTGATCAATTTTTACTAAGCAAGATTACAGCAGCAGTTTAATGACATGATTTTCAGGCGATAATAACTTATGAAAAGTTAGAGAAAGAAGCAATGAACTTATAACATATTTCTACTATGCGAAGGCAGTAAACGTGAGTATCTTAAGGCAGGATTTCTAATGAAAACAACATAGACCTAAAACATGATTCCTATTGCAGATAAGCTCAACATAGTCCTAAAGCATGATTTCTATTGCAAATCATCATAATGTAAACCTAACGCAGGATTTCTACCCAGTTCCCCCACAAAAATCATATAGGAACCCTCCCTTTTTTACTAATTACCCCAATATCTGTTTACAAAGAATATTATTACAAACCGGGATCAAATGAATTGCATAAATAAATGTAAACTACACTATAGGGTGCCTGAATTAGGCCCAAAGTGAACTCGGCGATGCCAGGCCTTCAATATAGTCTCAGAAGCCAAAGATCTCACAGCCAATAGTGTGTCTTGGTATGTCAGAGTTCCCCAAGGACCTCAAGGATCCCGGGCAGTGCTTAACCAAGACTTTTCTTAGATAGGGATTGGTTGTGTACAGTGTGGAAGGGCCAGCCCTGGTATCCCAGAGTTCAGAGAGATCTCAGGGATCCCTAAGCAGTACATACACCACAGGGGCAGAACTTAATAGTCTAAGAGTAGGGTGAGAGTGCTTGACACAGTTTTGAAAGACTTAGTAAAACAGTTAGAAGCAAAAAAGTTTCATAAACAACTTTCCTCTTTTTTTATAAAAAAGATACTGGGAGTGACCAGTTTTTGAGAAGAATACTTGTAACGACCCGACCGGTCGTTTTGAGCTTTTGCACTTCGCTCGCCAGTTCTCGGGCATGACTAGCCCTGTGTGAAGTATTATGACTTATGTAAATCGTCAGTTTTGATTTTCAGGGTAACCAGAATGAATTTTAAAGAAACAGTTCTCAATTTGTAGCTTAAGATTTGAAAGGTTTGACCAAGATTTGACTTATTGGTATATGATCTCGGATTGGAATTTTTATAATTTGGTTAGCTCCGTTAGGTGATTTGGGACATAGGAGCGTGATCGGAATGTGTTTTGGAGGTCCGGAGTAGATTTAGGCTTGAATTGGCGAAATTGAGTTTTTGGCATTTTTCGGTTGTTAGGTGAGATTTTGATATAGGGGTCGAAATGGAATTTCGGAAGTTGCAGTAGCTCCGTTATGCCATTTGGGATGTGTGTGCAAAATTTCAGGTCATTCGGACGTGGTTTGGTATACTTTTTGATCAAAAGCAGAATGCGGAAGATTTTAGAACCTTAGGCTTGAATTCGATGTGTTTTGGTGGTTTGATGTTGTTTGAGGTGTTTTGGAGGTTGGTATAAGTTTAAATGGCAGTATAAGACTTGTTGGTGCTTTTGGTTGAGGTCCGGGGGCCTCGGGGTGATTTCGGATGGTCGACGAAAGGTTTGGAATTGAGTTGAGAGTTGCAACCTTTTTGGTTGCTGTCATAACCGCATCTGTGGTTGAAGGTTCACAGGTGCGACCCCGCAGATGCGGGTGACCAGTCGCAGAAGCGGAAGAGGCCTAGGAAGGGCTGGAACCGCAGAAGCAGTTGAGGACCACACCTGCGATGGCGCAGGTGCGGATGGTGCATCGTAGATACAAAAATTGGCCGGGTAAGTGAGGACCGCAAATACGGTACCGCAAAAGCGGTAATGGGACCGCAGATGTGGAATCCCAGGGCCAGAAGTATATAATGTTTCCTTCGCGAATTTTTGGCCAAGTACTCCATTTTTGAAGACGGGAAACGAGCTAGGGCAGTGAATTCAAGGGAAAATTGAGGTGAATCAGTTGGGTATGTTCCTCAAGCTTCATTACTTGAGTTTATGATCATTTTTCCGTTGGTTAATCATGATATTAGTGGAAATTAAGGGTAAAAATTGAGGAAACTAGGGCTTGGGAACTTAGGCCTTTGATTGAGGATTTGAAGGACCAATTGTGGTCGGATTTCAGTACTTTTGATATGTATGAACTCGTGGGGAGATAAGAAATCTATTGATGTGAATTTTATCGAATTCCGAGACGTGGGCCCGGGGGTCGGGTTTTGGTAATTTCGGGAATTTTGTTATTTTTCGATTGTTTTCGAGTGGGCTTTGTCCCCTTAGCATATTATGATGGTTATGTTCTGATTGCGCCTAGATTTGGAGCTTCCGGAGGCCGATTCGAGGGGCAAAGGCATCGCGAGCTAGAGTTTGGGCCGGATTAAGGTAAGTAATGATTGTAAATACTGTTCTGAGGGTATGAAACCTCGGATTTCACATCGTTGTGCTACTTTGAGGTGGCGTACACGCTAGATGACGAGCGTGGGGTCGAGCACCATTGGGGATTTCGACTTGGTCCATCTCGTACGACTATTAAGTCGCGTATTTTACTTGAAAACTATTTGATACTGTTATATCTTGGAAAATATTATTGTGATTGGGGCTAAATGTCGTGTTTGGGCCTTGTGCCGATTGTTTGGACCCCTTAGGGGCTTTTATTACTGACTTCCTCACTGTTTTTGGTTTGATATTTACACTCAGCCTTGCTATGTTCTTACTGTTTTCATAGCTCGGTTTTATTCACTCCTCTTGATTTCAAAAATGATATTTTTAGCCGAGTACTTGTTTTACTGGCAGCTCGAGGGGCTTGAGTGAGTTCTGACTGAGTGAGGCCGAGGGCTTGTGTTGTGAGGATGTTATGGGATCGGGCTACACGCCGCAGCATGTGATACTGATTTGTGATATGTGAGAGGCCGAGGGCCTGATTTATTATGCCACGAGGTGGCTTGTGATTGATATGAGGCCGAGAGCCTGTTTGATTATGCCACGAGATGGCTTGATATTGCGCTTGGGCCGTAAGGGGCCCCTCCAGGAGTCTGTACACTCCCAGTGAGCGCGGGTACCCAGAATGGTGACCCTATTTATTATGTGAGGCCGAGGGCCGGATTGATTATTCCACGAGATGGCTTGTTATTGCGCTTGGGCCGTAAGGGGCCCCTCCCGGAGTCTGTACACCCCCAGTGAGCGCGGGTACCTAGTGTGTGTGATGTGTTGTAGCCCGAGGGGCTGTTCTTCATCTATGTTGCCCGAGGGGCAGTTCTTGATTCATGTTATGCCCGAGGGGCTCATTACGAGTGATTGCGAGGTAGCCCGAGGGGCTGGTTCTGTTGATATTATGCCCGAGGGGCTGGTTCTGTTGATTTTATGCCCGAGGGGCGGTTTATGGTACATGTTTTTCCCCAGGGGCTGTTTACGTTTCTATCACTTTTACTCATTGATTTTATCACTCGTTTTGAAACTATTGAAAGTTGTTTTAAAAGGTTTTACTGAAACTGAGCTTGATTTACGAAGTAAATGATTTCTATACTGTTTTGGAAATGTACTGTATTTGCTGTAGTGTTATGACGTGGCTTACGTGTTTTCTTACTACTCAGCTTTCATTTACTTTTATTACTTACTGAGTTTGCGTACTCACATTACTCCCTGCACCTTGTGTGCAGATTCAGGTATTAATTTAAACCCGGTAGCGGGTGTTGGTTGCTCAGTGGCAGAGTCATCGGAGTTATCGAGGTAGCTGCTCGACGTTCGCAACACTGCTTTTCTCCTTCTTTTCTACCTTAGACTATATTTAGTACATTTTCAAACTCTTAGCTGTATTCAGACCTTAGTAGATGCTCGTGACTTGTGACATCCCGATTTCGGCTAGGTTTTGTTTTCCGCAGTTGATATATATTTCGCTTTATTTTGGGATTTGTCATTATTAATGACTTGATTAAGAATCATTATATCTGTTAATTAAACTTGGGGTTTGTGTCGGCTGGCCTTGTCTTCACGAGAGTCGCCATCACGACCGGGTCTCGGTTTAGTGTTGTGACAATACTAAGAATGAAAGCAGTAGTTTTGAAATCACCTTGAAGAAAGCATGCTCAACAAACAACCCAATTGGTCATATTGTCCTGAGATTCACACAACAAGTAAACTTACAAACAGGGGTGAAGGGGATTGTGAACATATAGGCTGAAACCACATAAACAGATAAGCATTTGATACATCAAGTGTACAGAACCACCAGGAGTCTACTGATTCAGGTCACTCATAGTACTAATCAGTTAAGACATAGATAAGGATGTAGCAGGATCATGTTGAAGACACAGAGGTGTTGAACAGCATGGGACATACAATCAGGACTAACTGAAATGTAAAACTAAGTAGTTACACAGTCATACCCATTAAAAGGGAGGGGGTAAGGGATCCAAGTAAACATGCTAGGCAGGTATCAAAGAACTAAGTGAAATTAGACATACTAATAACACATAAGGCATAACTTAGACATGCTTAATAACAACAAACAGAGAAACAAGTTGAGTAACTAATGCAGGAATAAACATGGGTGTATAGACATATATCACATAAGGTTGAGTTTCAGAATTTAACTAGAGACATACCACTTAAAGAAGAAAAGTGCAGAATATGAAAGAAGCAGGTGCCACTCCAATGTCTAGCCTTGGATTTCAGCCGGCTAGACCAACAATCAGCACAAGTAGCAAAGAAAGAGAGAGTGTTTGAATGTGTGTGTGTGTGTGTATTCTGAACTACTATTCGTGTGTTGAAGGAGCAAAATGAGAGTGTATATATAGCACTTTAGGGGTGAATCAAAATAAGGTAAAAGAATCACAGTTCAATCAATTAGGAGCAATTAATCAGTCACAGAATCAATTCCTATAGAGGAGTCCGGAATAGACCCCTTAATTGGGGGGCAATCAATTAACGGTCAGAAGTAGGACTCAAATAAGGTAATAAATCGACACCATATCATATAAGGAGTCCATCAAATCCCCAAACTACTTATAACTAATTAAGGCAAGTGTAATTAGTCACAACAGGGAAACAAGTAAAAATTCCGAAAAATACTGATTTTATTTAGGAAAGAATTATTCGAATTCCCTATAGAAATCAATTAAGCAACAAAATCCCAAAGAATACTGGACTTAACAGGAAAATCACCCAAATCCTCAAATATAGTCAGTTAATACGACTAGTTCACAGAAATATGCATAATAGGAGAAATCGGTGTAACCATTAGGAACATCTAGGGTTCGAGCATGCATACAAAGATCAACCAAATACGTAACATTTTTATCATTGGAAGTAGAAAAACCTCTTGAAGAGAAGTCTGGGAAGAACCTTAATTTGAAAACACTTAAAGTTGATTGACAGTATAGAGGTCAAAGAACCCTTAAAGAAAACAGCTATAGAAACTTGAAAGCACTTCAAACATGCAGGGATTCGAACAACAAACGTCAGAGAAGTCAAAAACCTAAAGTAGCATAGTGCTAAAATCGATTAGTAGTAGAGAAGTAAAAGAACCTTAAAGAACAACCGTGGAATTTTGAAAATACTTCAGATGCACAGAGATTTGACCAACAAACAACAAGAATACCAAACCCTAATATGACGAGTGCTCAAAAATCGGTTAATCAGTAAAGAAATAAGGGAACCTTAAGGAAAATCAGTGATGAACTCAGTATCGTTCCAGATCTACAGAGATCCGAACCGATTCAAGTCCAAACATTAGGTTTTTGAAGAAAAGAGAAAGGGTAAAGGGAATCTGGCCTTTGAATCAGACCATAGACAGACTCTTGGAGAGTTTTGAACGAGATCTGGACTGGATCTCTTCGAGGTCCTTCCACAAAGTCACAAAATCGAGCAACCAAGGGAAGTAGTAGACAAGTAGAAGTCTCAAACAGGAAATCCATGGAACGTGTAGGAATCGAAGACATTAGGGCTGGTTTTGGGTGGTGGCGGCTAGGGTTAGAGTTTGGTCTTAGAAAGAACTAGAGAAGAGAGGGTTTCAGGGCGGCTGGTGGTGACAAATGACTAGGGTTTAGGGGTCCTTTGGGACTAAAAAAGGAAAGGGTAAACGATGGCCGTTTATCTCTGTGATCAACTGCCAAGATCAAAAGGGTTTTTGGCTGGGTAGAATTTTAATTGGTTTGGGCTGGGTGGATTTGGGCCGATTTTAATTGAATTGGGATTGGGGAATTAGAATTTGGGCTGGTTCAATGGGCTAGGTCCGAAAATATTTGTTAAATACCCATGTAATTGATAAAATATATTTTATAAAAATAATTAACAATGAAAAAAATAATTTTCATGCACAAAAGTGCTTTAAAATAATTATTCAATATTTTAATAATATAATGGATCAATTTTTGGTAAAATAATGCAGTGATGTATGCATGGGCCATAATTGCAAAATTATTGCAATTGTAACCAAAAGATGTAAATCTAGCCATTTGTGAGATAATTAGAACTTAATAGGACCATAAATGATAATATTAAATCAAGAGATGTTTTAGAATCATCTATAATGCAATTTTGTATTTATTTATATGAATAAATATTGAGATAAATTAATTTAAAAAATGTAAAAATTATGGAAAAATACCAACTGATGCTAATGCATAGTTTCAAAGGTATATATGCATTTCAAAAATATTATAGGGAAAAATTAGGTATCAACAACTAACAAGAACTAATTTTTGCTTGCATACAGACAATCCTAAGTGACCCCTTAAGTTGCCTACATATCCCTGGTTTTACAGGAATCAGGCCATGTGTAGTTCCGGATCAATTTGCGGAATAAACCGATGAAGTCATTACAAGAACGGACACGAGATTTCGGGATGGGTGAAAGAGTGGTTATGGTGAACGGTCAAGTTTGGGATAATTAAAGGGACTGGAGCGAGGTCGTTCCTGCTGGGATAGCGGTTGCTTATTGGTCACCTGCAGATAAAGAGATGCTACGAACATGTATTTGTGCGGAAATTTAAACATGATGCAGATTCCCTTCAGACCATGAGGATTGTCTTTGGACGGTTGAGGATGACGTCCTTAGACCATGATGTCCTGGGCCATGATTTGTGAGATAAGAGATTCACAGGCCATGAAATGATGTTCTCGGGCCATGAAAATGGTGCCTCCAAACCATTTCGACTTTGAATAATGATATGCAAATTTGAGAGACCCTCAGGCCATGGCATGATGTCTTCTGGCTATGAGGATAATGCCTTTAGACAATGACGCCTTTGGACAAATTGGCGATATTTCAGCCTATGAGATACAATAATATGATGCTAAAACTAACAAGACAAGGCTTAGTCTTGTGAAATTGAGGGCAGAGCTTAGCCCGAAAGAGAAGCAAATAGATAGTGCAGGAATAGAGCAATATTTATGCAAGGAGGGAAAATGCTTAGTCCCATGAGAAGGCGGTGCTTAGCCTTATGCAAATATGGAGGCAGGGCTTAGCCTCATGCAAGGTGGAGACAGAGCTTAGTCTCATGCAGGATGAGGGACGAGGCTTAGTCCCATGCAAAAAGAAGGCAGTGCTTAGCCTTATGCAAGTATGGAGGCAGGGCTTAGCCTCATGCATATGGAGACAGAGCTTAGTCTCATGCAAGAGAAGGCAGTGTTTAGCTTTATGCAAATATGGAGGCAGGACTTAGCCTCATGCAAGATTTGAGACAGGGCTTAGTCTCGTGCAAGAGAAGGCAGTGCTTAGCCTTATGCAAAATGGAGGTAGGGCTTAGCCTCATGCAAGATTTGAGACAGGGCTTAGTCTCGTGCAGGATGCGGGACAGGGCTTAGTCTCATGCAAGAGAAGGCAGTGCTTAGCCTTATGCAAAATGGAGGCAGAGCTTAGCCTCATGCAAGATTCGGGGCAGGGCTTAGTCCCATGCAAGATGGGAAGGCAGTGTTTAGCCTTATGCAAAATGGAGGCAAGTCTTAGCCTTATGCAAGTATGGAGGTAGAGCTTAACCTCATGCAAACGCGGGACAGGGCTTAGTCCCATGCAAATGGAAGGCAGAGTTTAGCCTTATGCAAATATGGAGGCAGGGCTTAGCCTCATGCAAGTATGGAGGTAGAGCTTAACCTCATGCAAGAAAAGGCAGTGTTTAGCCTTATGCAAAATGGAGGCAAGGCTTAGCCTCATGTAAGTATGGAGGTAGAGCTTAACCTCATGCAAACGCGGGACAGGGCTTAGTCGATGCAAAGAGCAGGTAGCAAATAAGAGTAGAGTATTTCTTAGGTTGAGATCTATTCGGTGTCCGATGGCCTGATTGATAGTGGTCTTACTGCGCGTACATATTTGCGGATGCTGCTATC
Source organism: Nicotiana attenuata (assembly GCF_001879085.1). NCBI lineage: Eukaryota > Viridiplantae > Streptophyta > Magnoliopsida > Solanales > Solanaceae > Nicotiana > Nicotiana attenuata. Next base: position 110,389 of record NW_017672988.1, read on the forward strand.
ACATCAAATGCCTGTGTTCAAAGAAAAATTATAAGTTTTGTAAGGGGAGGTTGGTTTGTGCCTTCGTCCGCTGGTTCTGTTCCTTTGTTCTGGAGGCCTTGTTTGAGTTTCGCTGGGTAACTTGGCTGTTACAGAAATAGAGCTTTCGAAAGTAATATGCAATTATTGATGAAAAATAGAGTTATTTTAGAAATATGGTGAAATATCCAGTAATTTCAGATGAACTAGTGACTGTAACACATTTTAGAGACATTACAGCTTTCTCGTGTTAGAATTTTGAGGGTCCTCCTCAAAATCCTGCCCCAGTTTGATAGATGATCCTTCGGCCGTTTGCAAGTGACGAAACTTGTTGAACCTTCTTTGGAATTTTGAGAATCCTTCTCAAAATTCTGCCCCAGTTTCTTAACCAATTTCTGACCGTCTGGCATATGCTGGCGTTGGTTGAATTTGTACCAGGATTTTTGAGGGTCCTCCTCAAAATTCTGCCCCAGTTTCTGATCCTGGGGGAAATTGAAATTTTATTACGATATGACCAAACCCACAAGGCTGCCTACGTATCCCCTCTTTAACGAGAATCAGGTCAAGCGTAGTTCAATTACATTAGATGAAGAAATGTAAATAGTCTAAACATAGTATCTCTTGACTGCGTCTGAATTGATTGGTTTTGGCCAGATTTCTCCGTCCATTTCCGCAAGTATGAGTGCTCCTCCTGTTATCACCCTGTGAACCATGTAGGGACCTTGCCAGTTGGGAGAGAATTTCCCTTTGGCTTTATCTTGATGTGGGAAGATCATCTTCAGCACCAGCTGTCCAGGTGCAAACTATCTTGGTTTGACCTTTTTGTTGAAAGATCTGGACATTCTGTTCTGATGAAGCTGACCGTGACATACTGCGTTCATTCTTTTTCCATCTATAAGGGCCAATTGCTCATAGCGTCTCCTTATCCATTCTGCATCGTTGAGTTCAACTTCCTGTATGATTCTCAGAGAAGGAATCTCCACTTCAGCAGGAATAACAGCTTCAGTACCATAAACCAGCATGTAAGGAGTTGCCTCGGTTGATGTGCGGACTGTGGTACGGTATCCCAATAAAGCGAATGGCAGCTTTTCATGCCATTGTTTGTGATTTTCTACCATCTTCCTTAGTATCTTCTTGATGTTTTTGTTGGCGGCTTCTATGGCTCCATTCATCTGAGGTCTGTATGTTGTAGAGTTTTTGTGCCTGATTTTGAAAGTTTCACACATGGCTTTCATCAGATCACTGTTGAGATTGGCGGCGTTACCAGTGATGATTGATTCTGGAACTCTAAACCGGCAAACAATCTGGTAGCGGACAAAATCTGTCACGACCTTCTTAGTTACTGCCTTGTAGGATGCCGCCTCTACCCATTTTGTGAAGTAGTCATGGCCACTAGAATAAACCTTTGCCCGTTTGAAGCAGTGGGCTCAATTGGACCGATGACATCCATTCCCCAGGCGGCGAATGGCCAAGGTGAGCTTGTTGCATTGAGCTCATTTGGCGGCACCTTTATCATATTGTCATGCACTTGACAGTGGTAGCATTTCCGGACATACTGAACGCAATCTGTCTCCATGGTCATCCAAAAATAACCAGCCCTAAGTATCTTCCTGGCCAAGACAAGACCATTCATATGTGGGCCGCAGGTCCCAGCATGTATCTCCTCAAAGTAGCTTGGAAGCCTCTTTTGCGTCGACACATCTTAGCAACTCCAAATCAGGAGTTCTTCTATACATGTTTCCTCCGTTGTGGAAGAAATGATTGGACAATCTCCAGAGCGTGCGTTTCTGAGTATGGTTCGCATGCTCCGGGTATTCTCCTTTCGCCAAATATTCCCGGATGTCATGGAACCAAGGTTTTCCATCTGTTTCTTCTTCAACATGGGCACAATACGCTGGTTGGCAGTGGATCCTTATTGGGATGGGGTCGATGAAGTTCTTGTCAGGATGCTGTATCATGGATGACAAAGTGGCTAATGCATCAGCAAACTCATTCTAAATTCTAGGCACATGCTGAAACTCTATCTTCATGAACCTTTTTCTCAATTCCTGTATATGGTGCAGATATGGAAATATCTTAGAATTCTTGGTGGCCCACTCTCGTTGTACCTGGTGCACAAGCAAATGTGAATCACCGATCACTAGCAGCTCCTGAATATTCATGTCGATTGCCATGTTGAGTCCTAGTATGCAGGCTTCATATTCTGCCATGTTGTTGGTGCAAGGAAATCTGAATTTGGCAGATACCGGATAATGTTGACCTATTTCTGATACCAAAACCGCTCCAATGCCCACTCCTTTGAAATTTGCAGCGCCATCAAAGAACATCCTCCAACCATTGTATGCTTCAGCAATGTCCTCTCCTATGAATGACACTTCTTCATCGGGAAAATATGTTTTCAAGGGTTCGTATTCTCCTCCCACAGGATTTTCAGCAAGATGGTCTGCCAATGCTTGTCCTTTGACCGCCTTTTGAGTTACATAGACGATATCGAACTCACTTAACAGTATCTGCCACTTGGCTAACTTCCCAGTCGGCATGGGTTTTTGAAATATGTACTTGAGAGGGTCCATCCTGGATATGAGGTATGTGGTATAGGCACATAAGTAATGTCTCAATTTCTGGGCCGTCCAGGTCAAAGCACAATGTTGATACCCAATTTTTCCTCAAACTATTTTAAATTTGCATATATACCTTCAAAATCAATTTTTATAATAATTGGTATTTTTCCATAATTTTCCATATTAGTATTAATTTATTTTTTTCTAATTTATTCAGTACTTTATATCCAATAATTATTCATAAATTACATTACAAGTAATTTCAAAGTATTTCTTAGCTCAATATATCATTTTTAATCCTATTAGGATTTAATTATTTCACAAATTAGCCAATTTGGCATTGTTTGGCTATAATTACAATAATTTTGCAATTATAGCCTAATTGTACACTTTATGCTAGTTTAATTCAATAATCGGTCATTATATATTGTAAATATCAGTTAATTACTTTAATTTCACCTATTTAGTTTTAATTTTATTTTATCTAATTATTAGCTATTTTTATTAATTATTTATCTAATTTTGATGGGTATTCAACAATTAGCCATTCTTATTTAAATTATAGCCTAATTAAACCTGGTCCAAATTAAATAACCCACCAGACCCCAAGCCCAATGCCCTAGCCTACCTGGCCCAATCCCCATTCTATCTGAGTCGTTGATTATTTTGAATCAACGGTCCAGATTAGCCCCTTCCTAATTTAACCCCCTAATGACTACCCCCGTCTCTCGTTTCCCCTATCTCATTCTCTCTCAACCGGTCTCTCTATCTCTGGTTCTCTCTAAAACCTTCTCTTCTCCCTTCCTCTCCGATGGACCCTGTCTACCTTCTCCGGCCACCTCCCTATCCGGAAACCATGGCCTCTCATCATCTCCCGGCCTCTGCTTCACCCCACGCCGGTCTGACACTACCCTGAGGTCCTCAGGTGAACCTGGAGCGGTTCAACTCCTACCCATGGTCCTTTATGCAATTTTCTAGCCACCTCCGGCTGTTCGTAAGATCTATGACTTTTCCGGCTAAGACCGGTAACATTTTAAGGTTTTCTCATCTTCTCTGGGTTCTCTGAAACCCTAACTCTTAAGATTTTCCGATTTCTTTTAGATCTGTCTTAGATCTGTGTATATTATGAGCTTTTTGTTGTTTTCCTCAAAGGTTTTTTCCTATTTTTCTAAAGTAACTCTTCATCTTCAACTAGGGTTTTAACCCCTTTTTAAAAAAATGCTTTTCTTCTGATTTTTTCTGTTATTAATCTACGACTCTCACTATGTTTAAACGTTTGTTTGAGCCTTCTCATTTATCCGAGTTATTCTGTTGAAAACCCTAATGTTTCTTAATTTTTTGAGTTCGTCTTGGGTGCTATGTTCAATTAATCTGTATATTTCTTATGAACGTTCTGTGATTTTGTGGTTTTACCCTATGTTTGCTTGGTAGAGTGTCTGGTCGCAACTATTCCTGCCTATTATGTGATCGTATTCTATTTTTTGTTCACCAATGTTGCTGAAACTTCACTTCTCCTGCCTGTATTACATCTATTTTGTTAATTTAGGTCATGCTCTATAAGAATTCCTGATTTATATGGTTTTTACCCTATGTGTGCTTGTTAGAGTTGCTGATTTTCGTCTATTATGAGTTTAATCTGTTTATTCTCATGAGCTTATGCTAATTTCTCCTAAATTGGTATTGTTCTCTATTTGTGGGTCTTCGAATCCTTGTGATTTGTTCTTCATCGATCTTGCATGATATTCTCTACTGATTCTTGAGATATCCCTTTAATTAAGGTTGGTTTCCTGTTTATCCTTGCCTATAGCATGTTACTCTGCTCATGTGTGATATTTTCCTTTGATAAATATTGATTCCCTGTAATTAGAACCTCACTCGAGGATCTCCTTACTGATTTCCAGAATTTGAAATATCTCTTGCCTTATTTCTCTGGCTGATCCGCTATCAAACTAATTTGTATATATTTTCCTTAAATAGGATTCTGAACTTGACCTTAATTGCATGCTCTATACCTATATTGCACTTGTACTACTTCCTTATTGTGTTATAAGCAACTTTACTTGATTCCTTTCCTTATTTTGCCATTGCTTCTTACCATTTGAGTATGATTCCTTAATTAAAGGAAGTCTGTACACTAAATTGATTCTAATTAACGTTTATTTCTATAATTACTGCCAAACTATTATTTTTACCTTATTCTTCGGCCCGCTTTCAAACTATATATACTCTATTCATTCATTAGCATAGGACGGAAAAAAAATTGTTCAACTCTTTCTCTCACAACTAAAACTCTCTATTCTCTCTTCTGTGCTACTTGGTACTATTCTAAGTTAGCCGGCTGCAAGCCAAGGCTAACTATTGCGCCTCTCCTATTTCTACTTTGTATTTTTGCTTTATTCACTTCACTGGTATGTTCTAATTCAGATTTCAGTCCTCAAACCAACATGTTTCTATTACTGTTACAATTCCTTGTATTTCTGATATGCTTTTATTTACTACTTTTGCTGTTCAACATGTAATTAGGATCCTGAATTCCCTCTACATGTTAAGTTATGCTTTACTTGTCAATGACCAGCATGTTTCTGCATATTTAGTACATGTTTCTTATGTGAATCCCCATGATTGGTACGTTAGTTTGATCATGGTCTTAGTTGTTTGGTGCTGATATGTTAATCTAATCCAATACCCTACTGTCCCCCCTAATCCTCTGAACCTGTAGGAGTTTTTGATTGTGTGCTCATATATGTTCCTGCCTGCTACATGTTTGCCCTCACATGCTCTTTATTTGTCCCTCCAATTCCATTCTCTTGTTTGTGTTTGCTGGACTATTCTTGGTCCTTGGTATGATGCTGACTTTGTTTTGGTTCAGAGATTGGTATGAATGCTCTTTCAAATTGTTTCATCAGTTAAACTTTGTTATAAAACTATTTCAATTAAGTCTCTCTTTTCAAAACTGTTTCTTACTTACCCTTTTTTTTCAAAACTGTTTTCTTACTTAAACTCTTCAAAAATATGTCGAGCACTCTCACTCTACTCTTAGACCACTAAGTTCTGCCCCTTTTGTGTGTGCATTGCCTTAGGACCCTTGAGCTCCCTCTGAACTTTGACACACAAAAGCTGGCCTTTCCACACTGCACTTACTCTATCTTGGCTATGAAATCTGGATGTGAGCGCTGCCCGGGAGCCCTTGAGGTCCTTAGGGAACTCTGACACACCCGGATTATGAGAAAGGTTGTGAAACAATACTTGGCATTGAGGACCTGGAGACTTGGGCCTATTCTATAGGCTCTCTATAATTAACTTCTTATTTTTCTTTATTTTCAGTTATGTAATTCCTATTCAAAGGCCTGTAATAATTATTTGTAAACAACTCTGGGGTTGGATAGTGAAAAGGGGTGGGTAATATGCATGCTGTAGTATAATCCAGGGTAGTAATCATGTTCCTAGGTTTACTTTCTCTATGCGCAATAGCAGCCATGTTTAGGTACAACATGCCAAGCATGCCGTGCATTAGATATCATGCTATTTAGGATTTATATGTACTGTTCTCAGCATCTCATCCACACTTAGAAATCCTGTCTATAGGGTATATGATAACAATAAAATAAGCTGCTATTATGTGATTCTGCCATGTAAATATGTTCTGAAATTTCATTTAGAAATCCTAACTTAGGGTAAACGTGTTAACACAATTTGTTATTCATGCACTCACCATATTGCAACCATGCTCCGCACTTAGAAATCCTGCTTTAGGTAAACAACATCAAAACTGTCATTCCTGCCTCTTTGAAGCTGTGCATAATTTGATGTGCATTTAGAAATCCTGTTTAAGTTATTATGCATCATGCTGCATTAGACATCATGTTATAGGATCGCACTTATTCAATCACACTAGTCTAAATACAGATGTATAAACAGTCCTCCTGTTCTAAACAAACTGGTAATTAGTCTCTGGATGTTTGCAACATTTAGAATTGCATGCTATTAGGTATAACAACCTAGAATTATCAACAAATCTGAATAACTGCTGCATATTGTTTTACGCCTAGGAAAGCCTTAGGTAATCAACTTTAAAATAAAACCAGAATCGTCTTTGTGATTAGTGTTTAACTGTCAGCATGTTAAAATCAGTAGGCAAGCCTGATTAGAACTTCCTCTCTGAGTTATGTAATAAATCTGACTCTGCTGTTATCACTTAGATACCATGCTTAGGATCTGAATTTAGACCTTAAATTGCGTATGAGTCATGCTGTTTATGCGTACTACGTGTGGAGGTATATCTGAGCCTTTTATTTTTCTTCCATGCTCCCCTTTAATTGAAGTCCTATCTGTTTACTAAGTGTCGCTTTAGTATTTTACCTTTAAACTTGAGGGTCTGCCTAGAACCCCCTTTTTTATAGGATAGAAGTCCTAAATTCCTCCGGGACTGATAGGAAGGGACGGGTAACAGCATGCAATAGGGGTCGAGACCAACCCTCGCTTTAATTACCTTCATGGGGTGGGAAAGGGTAGATATGGATATGATGACCGGTGCGTTAATACCACGTGTAGCCCCTCTTTGAGGAGTGTCATACCGGGTATTGCATTGATGTGATCCATATTATAAACAAACCTAGGATACCCCTTTACATTCACAAACATGCTTAGATTATAATTCTTTTCAAAATCTAGCTTTTCATTCACTGTTTTTCGAACATCTGTGTACTTAAATTTAATCCCCTATTATTTGAGCCATACTTGTTTATTTGCTAAATTGTACAAATCCACAAAAGTTGTTTGGCCGGGAACCACACTGGTGAATCCTGAGGGGTGCCTAACACCTTCCCTTTAGGATAATTTCAAGCCCTTACCCTGTCTCTGGTTATCAAACGTAGTTTTAAATGAACCCTCTAGGTTCCCTAACGCTCCTTAAATCGTTAGGTGGCGACTCTTCAAAATGCAAACCCCTTTCCCAAAAGGAATGAGTTGTCTCAACCAAAATGTCATAAACCCGATTTCGCAAGAAAAAGGGGGCGCGACATACAACAAGTGCATTCCAGCAGAGAGTATCGCGCTTCATAACGTGTGAATTTCATACTCAGGTAGTATATGGATTGCTCCTTTCTCCCTATCTCGTCATGTTGTCCCAGAACACATCCGAAGGCTCCATCTAATACAGATAGATAGAGTAGAAAAGGTCGACCTGGCTCCGGCGGGACCAAGACCGGTGGTGTGGAGAGGTACTCCTTGATTTTGTCAAAAGCTTTCTGACAATCCTCGGTCCAGCTTGTTTCGGCATCTTTCCTCAGCATTTTGAAGATGGGTTCACATATAACTGTGGACTGCGCTATGAAGCGACTGATATAGTTGAGACGTCCTAGGAAGCTCATCACGTCCTTTTTGCTCCTAGGCGGTCGTAACTCCTGAATAGCCTTAACCTTTGACGGGTCTAGCTCGATCCCTCGACGACTGACAATGAATCCCAGTAACTTTCCTGCGGGGACCTTAAATGCACACTTTGCGAGGTTCAGTTTTAAGTTGTACCTCCTACCAGTCAAAGAACTTTCTCAAGTCCGCTATGTGATCCGCGACCCTCTTGGATTTGATAATGACGTCGTCCACATACACCTCTATTTCTTTGTGTATCATATCATGGAAGATGGTTGTCATGGCTCTCATGTAAGTAGCCCCAACATTCTTTAAACCAAATGGAATCATTTTGTTGAAGTATAACCCCCATGGCGTAATTAAAGTTGTTTTCTCTACGTCTTCTTCATCCATCCAGATCTGGTGATAACCCGCGAAGCAATCTACAAAGGATTGGAGTTCATGTTTGGCGCAATTATCGATCAGGATGTGTATATTTGGCAGTGGGAAGTCGTCCTTGGGACTTGCTCTATTTTAGTCTCAATAGTTAACACATACTCTGACCTTCCCATATTTCTTCGGAACTGGTACAATATAGGCTAACCAGATTGGGTACTCAACCACTCTGAGGACTTTGGCTTTTGATCTGCTTAGTAACTTCCTCCTTGATTTTCAGGCTCATATCTAGTTTGAATTTCCTGAGTTTCTGCTTCACTGGCGGACACATGAGATTGGTAGGCAATTTGTGAGCCACTATGGACGTGCTCAAACCAGTCATGTCATCATATGACCATGCAAAGATGTCCTCATACTCCTTTAAGAAACGAATGTACTCCTCTTTCTCTGTCAACTTCTTCATCTGAGTCACTATCCTTATATTGCGTAGCCTCATTACATGTCACAGTCACCGGTTCATCAGGAAAAGTAATAATAATATTGTAGAAAGAAAAGTGTGAAAGGTAATAATGAATGATAAATACCAATGCATTGATTAGAACTGAAAACATTCAGATCAAATACGGCTCGATGAGTCGAGCATTTATTTGAAACAAGTAAGTTTTTAAAAATAAATTACTGAAAATCTTAGACGCCTAGCATGGCTATAGAAATAAAATTAAGTTGATTGCCAAGCTACCCACGGACTCGGCGGCCCCGGGATGGTGTGGCAGTCCAGTTCTTGAGAACAGCTCCCTTCTCCACAGTCTGAATAGTGAGGCCTTCATCCTCCTCCTACTAAATTATTGCACTGCAGTCCATATCCTCGTCCTCCAGGAACAGATTCCTCAGCCCAGCTAATGCTTCTTCTTCTGCAGTTCCCCATATGGTATCAGCTTGGTGAAAAGTCTGACCCAGATGTGGCACTGTTGCTTGAGAGGTTAATAAGGTCCACGCCATGAAGGAAACCAGTCATCATACTCTTGCCATGTATATTGGTATCCAAGCCCGAAAGTATTACCGTGACGTTTCAACTGTATTGGTTTGGTAATACCCTGGAGATTCTTCCCAAGTCCTTTGCCGGGTTCATACCCAGACCATGCTAGTATGCTTTCTATCTTATTACTCCACCATTTGTCTTTTCCAACGGCATTGACACGTTCGATGTGATGATAGGTTTCCCCTCCTAACCTTCTTCTGTTCTCGATAATCGGGATAGTTTGACTGGTGTAAATGGGGTTACTCCCGTCCCCATGAATGATCACCTCCTGATGGTTCCATTCAAACATTACTACCTGATGCAAAGTTGATGCCACAGCCCCAGCGGCGTGTATCTATGGTCGTCCTAACAGCAAATTGTAGGATGCAGATATGTCCAGCACCTGAAACTCGACATCAAACCACGTAGACCCCATTTGCAGACAAAGATTAATTTCTCCGATGGTAGCTCTCTGAGACCCATCAAAAGCCTTCACGTTTATGGTCCTTTCTCGTATCTCGTATAGGCCTTTGCCCAACCTCTTTAGTTTTGTCAATGGGCAAATATTGAGACTGGATCCTCCATCAATCAGGACCCTGGTAATGAAGTAGTCTTCGCATTGCACTGTGATGTGCAGTGCCCTATTTTGATTCAAACCCTCAGGCGGCAACTCATCCTCGTGGAAAATGATTTTGTGACTCTCCAACACCTGTCCCACCATGTTAGCCATTTCTCCGCTTGTGATGTTGTTGGGCATGTAAGCTTCGCTCAACACCTTCATCAAAGCATTCTTGTGTGCCTCCGAATTTTGCAACAGTGACAGGATGGATATCTGAGCTGGGGTTTTGGTCAAATGATCAATGACGGAGTATTCCCTTGCTTGTACTTTCCTCCAAAGGTCATCTGGTCCTGTTTCAATGACAGGCTTCTTGGTAGTGGCATCCTTGCTTGGTCCTCCCAAGTGTTCAGGTGTATAGATTCTTCCAGTCCTAGTCATTCCTTGTGCAACTCGGATTCCTCCATCTTGGTTTTTCCTTTCCGCCTAGCTTCGGCAACGTAATCCCAGGGTATTGCTTTTGAATCAAAAGGAGGTGTACTTGATACTGTCACTGTGAAAGGTGTGGCAACTTCTACTTCAAATGGAACAGGTGTGGCCGCAGGTGGAGCTACCTCTACCTCAAATGACCGATGCAGCTATCTCAACCTCGACTGGCGACTGCGTCTATACTATAATTGGGGCGAGTGTGACTGCAGGTTTAAAGTCATCGCCTTCTCGAATAAGGCCGATTGACCCTTCAGGATCCCATTCTTCATCTATTTCTATCACATGTATTCCACCGCCCCTATGATCCGGGAGAGGATTATTGCGGACATCGGGCGCAGCCTCTTTCGCCTGTATGACCTTGTTGTCAATCAAAGTCTGGATTTTGTCCTTCAATGTGCGGCATTCGTCAATGGTGTGCCCTCTCATACCGGAGTGATATGCACAGGTTTTGTTTGGGTTGACCTATTGGGATGGGTTCTCCACTGCCACAGCGGGAATAGGAGTGACGTAACCAGCGGCTTTTAACCTTTCATACAGCTGGTCAGGGTTCAGCAATAGCGATGTGTTGCTTGGGTGATTTGCGGTCAAAACTGGGTCGTGGTCTTGGGTAGTTTTGACGAGTTGAAGATGACTGGAAATGAGATGGTTGGGAGTTATAGGTGTGATAGATGGTTGGTTGGAAAAATCTGGGGGATGATGGTTGATATGTAGGTGGAGGTGTTCGGTATGTGGGTGGGGGTGCTTGGTATGTGGGTGGAGGTGTTTGATATGTGAGTGGATATTTTGGGCCCTGAGACACCATTACTGCCCTAACGTCTTTCTTTTTTGATATGCTGCCTGATTGTAGTGCTTTATTAGTGGCTTGCGATGCCTCAAAGTTCGTTACCATCCCGCTTTTGATGCCTTCTTCGATCCTTTCACCCAGTTTGATGATGTCAGAGAACTTATGATTTTCAATAACCATTAATCTTTCATAATATTGCGGATCCTCTACTCTGACGAAGAACTTGTTCATCTGTTCCTCATCCAAAGATGGTCTGACCTTGGCCGCTTCCGACCTCCATTGAGTAGCATACTCGCGGAAAGTCTCGGTGGGCTTCTTCTTGAGGTTCTGGATGTAAAAAACATCCGGTGCATTTTCTGTGTTGAACCTGAATCGGTCCATGAAATTAGATGCCATACTCACCTAGTTGGACCATTTCTTAGGATCCTGGCTGATGTACCAGGACAAAGCATCTCCCGTAAGACTCCTCATAAAGAGTTTCATCCGGAACTTTTCATCCTTTCTGACCCCGACAAATTTGTCACAATAGGCCCTCAGATGAACCCTGGGATCACCTGTACCGTCAAACATCTCGAACTTGGGAGGTTTGTAACCTTCTGGCAGTTTTACATCCGGCTGTATGCATAGGTCTTTGTAGTTCAGACCTTCTATCCCCTTGCGTCCTTCTACGCCTTGAACTCGGCTGGTCAACTTCTTGAGCTCCTCGACCAGGTTCTTAATGAGCATGTCCTTCTCAATAGATTCCGATGCATAGGAGATGGGTTGAGGGGAGTGAGGTAGGGTTTCTACATATATAGGGTTGTTTTGGTGGCCTGGAATCTGAGTATGGTGGTGATCAATTTGGTGGAATTCTGGGGTTCAGGATGACCTGGTGAAGCATTTTGTGGGAGTGTGGTAAGGTGTTTGGTGGTATTGTTGGTGGGTCGTTTGATTTTGTGGTTGGAGTTTATTAATGGTGAGGCACAGGTGGATTTTGTGGGCACTTGTTGGGTGTGTTTTGAGGTGGTGTGGGGTTCTGAGTTTTTGGATGACTGATGTCTGGGACGCTGAGTGAGAAGGATAGGTTTGCCAAATTCCGGACATGCTCGAGCTCACTCTGGAGTTCCAGTATTTTTTGTTTCAAGCATGAAACTGCATCAATTTGGGACCATGAAACCCCTGTGTTGTTTTCCTTTTCTGGTGCAGTTCAATGTTCCATTTTTGCTTTTCACTTGCCTTTTGGTGGACTAGGAGAGGAGAAGGTGGAGCCCCCTGGATCTTGTGTGATAAGCTGATGATGCCAGTATGCACGAACCAACCCTTTTTGGGAATGTGAATAATTAAAAAGAAAGAAAGAAAAAACAAAAGGTAGCCAAGTCAGTATGATTCTGAAATGTTTGTAGTATTTAAAACCACATATGGCGGGAATGTAAATTCGTGTTCTAATTTGGGAGCCTCGTTGTGCCCGAGGTAGGCTAGCGACAAATAGATTTGGAGAACTTTAGATGCCAATAAATGCCTCTTTCATAATATGCAAATAGACGAATCCCAAACGACACTAAGATAATAGAAAAGTAAGTCACTATTGGCACTTGGCCTTATTACATTTAGGAAAGCGAATAAATCTAGCCTACTTGGTCCCACAAGGACCTTTCCCAAATTCCGATCTTCCTGACTCCAGCATACAGGTTTCCCAGCTCGCGCAGACCCAGGCAGTAGGTAGGCTCTAGCAAATGTCCTCCTTCGCTTCCTTCAACACTCTAGCAATCCTTAGTCCTCTTTATGATTTTTCCCTCTAGCTCCACTATCCTCTCTCCATATATTACTCCAACCTTCTTGTTGGAAGTGCCAGCCATTTCCTTCCATTCGTTGATCAGGCCTCATATTTGTCTCGTGTATTTTCTCGTGCTCATTCTCAGAGTTGTTGGACCCTCTTGCGTAGTCTGTTGTATTTGACTTGACCCTCAACATCTTCGTCTATGATCCTATTCCCTCGACCGGCTCCTGGCCTCACCATTCCCCTTAGGTTGTCTTCTAACCATGCTAGGTAGAGAGGTTCACTTACAGCGTGTACCTGTCTGCTCTGAAGTGACTTCATGTTAGCAACCCTTGGTACAACTGCTTCCTACCCGCTTTGCCTCATAACTCGGATAGGGACGTAAGGGTATATTCCCCTCACCCAATCAGCATAAGTGTGGAGCGTCCCTGGATCTGATGATGACTCATCTGTTGGGAACCATTCAAACATCCATTGCACTTATTCTCTCGGTCAGATTGTCGAAAGAACTCTACCACTCTTTGGCACTTTCCGGCTGAGCAAACCTGTCCGGAATGTAAGTCATCCGCTTGGGGTGATGGAAGGCAATATGGTCGTTCCAAGCCATTCGCGGGAGTTCTTGGCGATACTGGCCCCTTTTGAAGTTATTTCTAATAACCCAACACTACAGCAATAGGTTACAACCCTCGAAATGCTTGATCCCCTTTGACAGCGCTCCAGATCCCTGTAGATGTCGGCTATGATCATGGAGAACTATAGTGTATGTCTGTCCATTGATCCTTTCTATCAAAGTCTTGGCGACCATGGCACAATCTAGTATGGATTCTTCCCCTTTTCATTGGGAACACTATCGGGCCAAAAGCACACAATGAACACAAAACACTTCTGCGATGCGATGTGTCCCAAAGAAGTGATAGAAGCTCGTCGTGGAAGGTACGGTAGGACTTGCTATGGCCATATCTCTCATACAGGTATTCGAAGGGTATGTAGGATTTCTTCAGGCATTCCAAGTCAGCATTTTTCTTCAACCCTATCATCTTTAGGAAACCCTTTACCAGTACGGTTCTCCGGTACCAACAACCCAGGGCTATCCCAAGTCAGTCCCGCAAGTCCCCAAATTTCTTCTAAGAGTGGTGTCATTTCCATATCCTCGAAACGGAACACAGCCCTTTCACTGTCCCAGAACAAAGTGGCATCCTCGATCAGCATATTGTTTGGCTGAATGTCTAGTAGAGAAGGTAAATCGCCAAGTGCTTTCTCATGTGTTTCTTGTCACTTGAGGAAAGGTCCTCCCACCAATCTAGTAGCAGTGGTGGAATGTTGCTGACGCATGCCGAATCTGGGACCTCGTGCCTCATTTGCTGCAAAACAAAAAGGTTAGGCCCTTATCCCCCACCGACTCGACTATTTGTACATTCATGATTAGCATATGGCATTTAGTTCTCCAAATTAATGCACGAAACGTGGTTTATGTCCGTTGGGATTATGGAAACCCCGGTGGACTTTTGGATAAGGCTCTTCTTAAAGGATTATTATGTGGACAACATATTAATCTGACTAGGTTTGACCATGATGCATGCACAATTACAATAAGAGTAAGGTTGCTATGGGAGTCTAGACTGGTACCCTCAAGCGGAAACTTGAGGGGGAAAGGCATGGAACCGTCGACTGCACCGCTGATCGACTAGTTTTACCGCAAAATAAGTCTTTCTGAATATAAGGGTAATAAATTGGAAGAGCGCAACACTGATTAAACCGTTGCTATAGGATTTGATACGCACGAGTGGAATATGATGTGGAGCCATGATTTATGCAACAATAAATAACATGTTGTCAAGTATTTGCACGTAAAAAAATGGTAAAATACAGTATTTAAATAATTAAAGACAGTTATGGAGAAAGAAATCAAAGAGATAAATCAGTTCCAGGAAATAAAGGAAATCATAAATAAACAGTTAAAACCAAATAAGGGGGAGGGTGCACGGGATAAAGCATGTTTAAGACTAATTCAAAAAATAAGTTCGTTATGGTAAGAGCCTAGAATATCCCCAACAAAAGTTGCCATGCTGTCGCGCCCCCTTTTTTCCCCTTTCATGGGAAGTTCGGGTTTCGACTTCATGGGGGAAAAACTCGCTTCCTTTTGGGAATTGGGTATTTGAAGAGTCACCACCTAACGGATTAAGGTGCGTTAGGGCACCTAGAGCGATTAACTCATGTAACCAGTTTGCATTACTAGAGATTAGGGTAAGGGCTCGAAATAACCTTAGGGAGAAGGTGTTAGGCACCCCTCGCGGTCCACAACGGTGGATCCCGGCCGAACTTAGTTAATGAATTTAGTCATTTAAGGTAAATAGTCTAAGCACACATTTGCAAATAAGGGAAGTTTACACAGTCTAAGCACACATATATAATCCAGGAAGTTTAGACGGTTCAAGCATACATATGTAAATTTTAGACGGTCTAAGCATGCATACTTAAATTAAAGAAGTTGAATAGTCCGAGCATACCTAAATTAAGGAAGGGAAGTCCTAAGTTGGTTAGCCTATAGGATCACATCTATACAATACCCGGTAAGCCTTCCTCAAATAGAGGGGTTACACGAGGGCATTAGCGCACAGGTCATCATATCCTTTATACCCATTACCCTCCCCTTAGTGGTTATATAAGCGAGTTTAATGTCGAACTATAAGCGTGCTTTACCCGTCCCTCCTTGTGGTCCCGGAGGTGTTTAGGACCTCTATACTTAGGCAGTTCTAGACACTTTAAGGTATTCAAAAGGTAAAATCTAAGCGCCAACAAAGAACACATAGGACTGTCAAATAGGGAAGCAATTAGGGGCTCATGTTTTACCTCCACACGTAAACAGATACATAGCAGTCTCAAACAACTAATTTTGAAGAAATTTAAAAAGCCTTAGAACAAGATATCTAAATGAACATCACATGCATAGAATAAGCAGCATTGGTTTTAAAGCGAAGTGGTAGCACCCTAATCAGCTTGCCTATTGATTTTATAGTCTGTTAAACCTAGACTATTTCACACATAAATAGAACCTGATTTCACAATTATCCAACGGCCTAAGGCTTGCCTAGGCGTGTATATGTAGTCACAATCTGGGAACAATTTAAACAATTTGAAGTTCTTTATGCTATAGGCATGCTGATCTAAGTGAATGAAGGCTATAACAAGTGATTTTTTATGCATGTTTACACTAAGACATGATATTTAGGTGTTGGGCTGTTTTGAACTTTTATAGACAGCTAACTATTCAAAGCGACGTGGACATGGTTTAGAGCCAATGCAAACAAAGTTCTAAATCAGGATTTCTAATGCACATAAAGGTGATCAATTTTTATTAAGCAAGATTACAGCAGCAGTTTAATGACATGATTTCCAGGCGATAATAACTTATGCAAAGTCAGAGAAAGAAGCGATGAACTTATAACATATTTCTACTATGCGAAGGCAGTAAACGTGAGTATCTTAAGGCAGGATTTCTACTGCAAACAACATAGACCTAAAACATGATTCCTATTGCAGATAAGCTCAACATAGTCCTAAAGCATGATTTCTATTGCAAATCATCATAATGTAAACCTAACGCAGGATTTCTACCTAGTTCCCCCACAAAAATCATATAGGAACCCCCTTTTTACTAATTACACTAATATCTGTTTACAAAGAATGTTATTACAAACCAGGATCAAATGAATTGCATAAATAAATGTAAACTACACTATAGGGTGCCTGAATTAGGCCCAAATTGAACCTTGGAATGCCAGGCCTTCAATACAGTCTCAGAAGCCAAAGATCTCACAGCCAATAGTGTGTCTTGGTGTGTCAGAGTTCCCTAAGGACCTCAAGGATCCCGAGCAATGCTTACACCAAGACTTTTCTCAGATAGGGATTGGTTGTGTGCAGTGTGAAAGGGCCAGCCCTAGTATGCCAGAGTTCAGAGACATCTCAGGGATCCCTAAGCAGTACACACACCACAGGGGCAGAACTTAATAGTCTAAGAGTAGGGTGAGAGTTCTTGACACAGTCTTGAAAGATTTAGTAAAACAGTTAGAAGCAAAAGAGATTCAGAAACAGCTTTCCTTTTTTTTTTAAAAAAGATACTGGGAGTGACCAGTTTTTGAGAGGAATACTAGGAATAAAAGCAGTAGTTTTGAAATCACCTTGAAGAAAGCATGCTCAACAAACAACCCAATTGGTCATAGAGTACTCAGATTCACACAACAAGTAAACTTACAAACAAGGGTGAAGGGGATTATGAACATATAGGCTGAAGCCACATAAACAGATAAGCATTTGATACAACAAGTGTACAGAACCACCAGGAGTCTACTGAATCAGGTCAATCATAGTACTAATTAGTTAAGACATAGATAAGGATGTAGCAGGATCATGTTAAAGACACAGAGTTGTTGAACAACATGGGACATACAATCAGGACTAATTGAAATGTACTAGAATACTAAGTAGTTACACAGTCATACCCATTAAAAGGGAGGGGGTAAGGGATCCAAGTAAACATGCTAGGCAGGTATCAAAGAACTAAGTGAAATTAGACATGCTAATTACACATAAGGCATAACTTAGACATGCTTAATAACAGCAAACAGAGAAACAAGTTGAGTAACTAATGCAGGAATAAACATGGGTGTATAGACATATATCACATAAGGTTGAGTTTCAGAATTTAACTAGAGATATACCAGTTAAAGAAGAAAAGTGCAGAATATGAAAGAAGCAGGTGCAACTCCAATGTCTAGCCTTGGCTTTCAGCCGTCTAGACCAACAATCAGCACAAGTAGCAAAGAAAGAGAGAGTGTTTGAATGTGTGTGTGTGTATTCTGAACTACTATTCGTGTCTTGAAGGAGCAGAATGAGAGTGTATATAGTACTTTAGGGGTGAATCAAAATAAGGTAAACGAATCACAGTTCAATCAATTAGGAGAAATTATTCAGTCACAGAATCAATTCATAGAGGAGTCCGGAATAGACCCCTTAATTTGGGGGGGGGGGGGGCAATCAATTAACGGTCAGAACTGGGACTCAAATAAGGTAATAAATCGACACCATATCATATAAGGAGTCCATCAAATCCCCAAACTACTGATAACTAATTAAGGCAAGTGTAACTAGTCACAACAGGGAAACAAGTAAAAATTCCGGAAAATACTGATTTTAATCAGGAAAGAATTATTCGAATTCCCTAAATAGAAATCAATTAAGCAACAGAATCCCAAAGAATACTGAACTTAACAGGAAAATCACCCAAATCCCTAAATAGAGTCGGTTAATACGACTAGTTCACAGAAATAGGCATAATAAAAGAAATCACTGTAACCATTAGGAACATCTAGGATTCGAGCATGCATACAAAGATCAACCAAATACGTAAAGAGATGAATATTTTTATCATTGAAAGTAGAAAAACCTCTTGAAGAGAAGTCTGGGAAGAACCTTAATTTGAAAACACTTAAAGTTGATTGACAGTATAGAGGTCAAAGAACCCTTAAAGAAAACAACCATAGAAACTTGAAAGAACTTCAAACATACAGGGATTCGAACAACAAAAGTCAGAGGAGTCGAAAACCTAAAGTAGCATAGTGCTAAAATCGATTAGTAGTAGAGAAGTAAAAGAACCTTAAAGAACAACTGTGGGATTTTGAAAACACTTCAGATGCACAGAGATTTGACCAACAAACAACAAGAAGACCAAACCTAATATGACAAGTGCTCAAAAATCGGTTAATCACTAAAGAAATAAGGGAACCTTAAGGAAAATCAGTGATGAACTCAGAATCGTTCCAGATCTACAGAGATCTGAACCGATTCAAGTTCAAACATTAGGTATTTGTAGAAAAGATAAAGGGTAAAGGGAATCTGTCCTTTGAATCAGAGATTTGAGCCGTAAAACATCGATAAAAAGCACTCACAGACCATAGACAGACTCTTGGAGAGTTTTGAACGAGATCTGGACTAGATCTCTTTGAGGTCCTTCCACGAAATCACAAAATAGAGCAACCAAGGGAAGTAGGAGACAAGTAGAAGTCTCAAACAGCCATAGAAATCCATGGAACGGGTAGGAATCGAAGACATTAGGGCTGATTTTGGGTGGCGACGGCTAGGGTTAGAGTTTGGTCTCAGAGAGAACTAGAAAAGAGAGGGTTTCAACTGGTGGTGACAAATGACTAGGGTTTAGAGGTCGTTTGGGACTAAAAAAAGGAAAGAGTAAACGATGGCCGTTGATCTCTGTGATCAACGGCCAAGATCAAAAGGGGTTTGGGGCCGGGTAGAATTTTAATTGGTTTGGGCTGGGTGGATATGGGCCGATTTTAATTGAATTGGGATTGGGGAATTAGAATTAGGGCTGGTTCAATGGGCTAGGTTCGAAAATAAAAAGGCTATTTGTTAAATACCCAGGTAATTGATAAAAAATATTTTATAAAATAATTAACAATGAAAAAAAATAGTTTTCATGATGAAGGTGCTTTAAAATAATTATTCAATATTTTAAAAATATAATGGACCAATTTATGGTAAAATAATACAGTGATGTATGCATGGACTATAATTGCAAAATTATTGCAATTGTAACCAAAAGATGTAAATCTGGCCATGTGAGATAATTGGAACTTAATAGGACCATAAATGATAATATTAGATCAAGAGATGTTTTAAAATCATCTATAATGCAATTTTGTAATTATTTATATGCATAAAATATTGAGATAAATTAATTTAAAAAAAGTAAAAATTATGGAAAAATACCAACTGATGCTAATGCATAGTTTTAAAGGTATATATGCATTTCAAAAATATTATAGGAAAAAATTGGGTATCAACAACTAACCAACTAATTTTTGCTTGCATACAGACAATCCTAAGTGACCCCTTAATCTAATGCCAAACACATAGTAGATTAGGATAAAATTCGGAGGAAGAGCCATAGCTGCTTGTGTTCATACAATTTCTTATACATAATTACCAAGTTGAAGGCTGAAAGTTTGCTTAGATTCTTAATAGACTTCTAAGAAAATTTTCCAGGAATACTTGAAGAGCCTATGATACGGCTTGAGATATAACTAATGACCATTATAGTGTACAAGAAAGAACTAAATAAAATCTGAAATTTTATTTGCCTGTACACTTGCTTAACTGTCCCGTTAATCTATTGCCAGACACAAAGCATATTAGGCCAAAATCCTGAAGAATAAAACAAAAACAACAAAGCACACACAATTAGCATACATAGTATAGATAAAAGAATTTTACTTTCCATTGCAACATCAGAATTTTAGTTATAAGAAGTATTTAAATTTTAAACCAGGTGAATAAGAACTACCACGAATAATGTTTTATCACAATATTTCATATATTCATGGCACATATAGTATAGTCCTATATATTCAAGAGTGATTAATAGTTTTGTTTGTTCGTTATCAAAAAAATGGGTACATTTTTTACGAAGTACTTATATTTTATATTCTTATCGTTTTGCGGTCCTTATGATAGAATCACTTTTGTACTTTGCTCCTTTTTAAAATTTTGATTCCAATTGCACTACTATGCCAAACAAATTGCAGTGATTGAGGGCCTATTCAAAATTGTGCTATTATCTGCTTCTTGTTTTTGCAGACAAAATCCTATATATATTGAGAAAGATTAAATTGTGAGTCGTCATTCTACTGTATACTTTTTCTTTGTTGCATTCTTGAAGTTACATTATTGACAATATGCCTCCTATTAATTGCGGCAATATTTTTACTAGATCTAGATCGTTTTAGAAAACTAGAGGCTAACTATAAAGTCTATCATGTGATGAATGTATCAATTCTTCCTACTCCTTTCTCTATATTTAAGACATATTAATTTGTTTCCGTATCTTGTAAATATTTCCTTGTCTAATTTAAGTTATGTTTATCTAAGTTCCATTTATAAACTTAATGTGAAAAAGGACCATAGACATCCGAGAAAAATATCAAGCTCTAAGATCTTATTAAAAAATAAGAGAGCGAGAAAATGGAATAGTACATGAGCACATTTGGATTTTTCTGCTTAATTCTATCTTGATTTCCTAATTTTTATTTAGTAGATGAAGGACTCATCATGCAACTTAATATTTTATAACCATCGATCAAACTGAACTCTTAATACTTATCGGAGTATAAATATTACTTATAGGTGTATATAATCAAAAGATTTTGTGCATGACATGTACATTAAAGTGGAAAAATCGAGGCTTGAATATTTCAGTAAAAAATAATTAACCTTGAGAAGATATTATAGCGAGACAGAATGAATATTGTAATAGCTGAAGGAGATAGAGAAAATAAAGTTAATATAAGAGTGTTGCCTCCTGCATCTACTGGAGCAATCATATTTCAAAGGGAGATATACCAAAGTTTTATTGATAGTATAATGACTAGAAGAATGGAGATAGAATTGGTGGAAGAGTATGCCGTTTGACTTTCTTTATCAAGGTTCTTAAGGTTATACTACAATGCTGGATTTTGCTTAATTTACAACTAAATCATATAATTTTGAAATATGCGTGCATGTTAAACATTATCAATTATATTTGGCATATATATTATTCAATAAATGAATAATACACGTGCAATAAAGTGTTGTAGTGGGTTATTATTTGGAAGACAAATATCGAAGAAACTACATTAAGCTTCATGGTTAATGGAAACTGGAGAAATCTTTCGAAAATAACCGATCATAAAGAAGGCGGCAAGAGTTACGTTGGTTGAATTATGTGTACTCAGAGGAAATATCAAGAAAGAGCTATATATGATGATTTTTAATTTCGCAAAAAGACACATCAAAAGTGTTGACACATCAAAAGTGTCGAGGCAATGTTATATTGTCATTAAACTTACAAAAAAATATAAAGGCAGTACATATTATTTTTATTATCATGTTTTGTGATCATTCTAGCACACAATTGGATAGGATTGTGGAGGGGTCTTGATTGATTTGTGGTTAGACATGCAATGATATTAACCAATGCTTTTGGTTGCTAAGATACAGTCAAGTTAAATGCAAAATAAAGTGGAAGCTTTGCACTTATAAATGCGGGAGAAAAATATCTCAGTTCTTTTTATGGAGCAAGAAAATTGACATTCCAGATCATTAGCCTGTTGTAGTTGGAAACAATATCAAAGAGCCGTAAAGAAGAAAGTGGCAATAAAATCGATTTAACTTTCTTTACTTAACCGAGTTTATATATTATTTTGTATGAAATTGGTTTATCGGTATATAATTTAGTAGCATGCATAAAACTATGTGATAGATTGTTATTCGGATTGCAGTTCGGAGAATATTATAACAAAACGCCCAATTTTTTAATTTTTCCAAAATCTATTTTTTCTAACAACATATTATACATGACGTGACATACACGTGCAACGCACGTGATGAGAAACTAGTATGTATATATTTACGCAATTTACTTTAGGATTTCAGATCCTGATTAGACCAGCCAAGCAATGTTGTTTAATAAGCACCAACTTCCATCTTCAGTGGTGTGCGCACTTCCATCTCCAATGGCTTCTTTATGTACTTTCGAACTTTTTAGAGGCTCAAAACCTTTCTCGATACTTCATTTGTTATCCCTTGTTGGGACAGTCTACTGTATTTATTTTTTAAGATATAAATTTTGCTTTTTACAGGTAAATACATAATATTCTTTTTAAGTGATATAATAATGTTAATTTTTGTTACACGACTAATATATAGAAGTTAAACACTTTCTATATTACAATTTTCACTAGACAGGCAGATTGGTAGCAGTTTTCTGCCAAGTCAATGTCGTAAAATATTGTCATCACATAATACATAACCCTCCTTGTGCATTGTAACTATAGCTTAATTTTCTTTGAATTCTTGTAACATGGATTGACAATCTTTTTCGACTTTGACTTGGACAAAAATGGCTATATCATGGAAAGTGTAAACTTCTATACAATTAACGCTTTAAATTTACTGATAATTAATAACTTGCAAAATAAGAGTAGTAATAACATTTTACAACAGTTAAATTATATGCACTTGTGACGACCCAAAGGGTCATCACTTGTTTCCTTACTCATTCCGTGCTTTCGAGGTCTTGAAAACTTCATTTAGGGTTGCCTCGATTTGCGCGCGCAGTCCGGGCGCGTAGCCGGAAAGCTTAAATATGAATTCTGTGAGAAAAATGCTAAATTTTGATATTAAATTGAATAAATTTAACTTCGGTCAACATTTCGGGTAAACGGACCCAGCCCGTGATTTGACGGTCCCGGAGGGTCCGTAGGAAAATATGGGACTTGGGCGTATGCCAGGAATCGAATTTCGAGGTCCCAAGCCCGAGAAATGAATTTTTGTGTGAAATTGTTTTCCTGGAATTAATTAAGGAAATTGGAAATGAAATTTGATTAGGAGACTATGGTATCGGGCCCGTATTTTGGTTCCGGCGCCCGGTACAAGTCTTATATATGATTTAAGCACTTTCTGTAAAGTTTGGTTTAAAACGAACGTCGTTTGACGCGTTCCGGACTTGAAATGGATAATTTGATGTTTTATGAAATTTGGAAGAAATCATGGGTTTTGAGGCCTAATTTGATGTTCATGATGTTATTTTGGCGATTTGATCACACGGATAAGTCCGTAGGATGGTTTTGAGGCCTAATTTGATGTTCATGATGTTATTTTGGCGATTTGATCACACGGATAACTCCGTAGGATGGTTCTGAGGCCTAATTTGATGTTCATGATGTTATTTTGGCGATTTGATCGCACGGATAAGTCCGTAGGATGGTTTTGAGGTGGTGTGTATGTTTGGTTTGGAGCCCCGAGGGCTCGGGTGAGTTTTGAGTAGGTTCCGGGATGCCTTAGACTTAAAATATCAGCTGTTGCAGGTTCAGGAAATATTGCAGGCCTCTGAACCCTCTAGCGCGGTCCGCGAGAAATCGCGTGCGGCCGCGGAGGGGCCAGCACGGCCGCGGTCGCCTTTGCGCGGTCCGCGGTGGGTGCTGTGCGGCCGCGGTCTCCTTTGCGCATTCCGCGCATGGCTAAGATCCGCAGGTCTTCAGGTAGGCAAGGCCAGCGCGGCCGCGGTCCCTTTTTGCGCGGTCCGCGCTGGGACTTCAGAGGGGTATATATAGACGGGAATTTCAGTCATTTTTCACTTTTCAAAAACCCAAAAACATAAGAGGCGATTTTCCCAACGATTCTTCTTCTTCAAAACGATTGGTAAGTGACTTCTAACTCATTTTCTTCACTCCTTAACATCTTTTAACATAATTTTAACTTTAAATCAAAGATTTTAATGGGAAAATTTGGGTATGTTGGGTAGAACCTAGGTTTTTCAAAAATTGGGGATTTGGACCTCAATTTGAGGTCCGATTTCAAAATAAATTATATATTTGGGTTTGTGTGGGGAATGGGTAACCGGGTTTTGGTTCGAACCTCGGGTTTTGACCATGTGGGCCCAGGGGCATTTTTGACCTTTTTGGGTAAAACTTGGGAAAACTTATTTTCATGCATTGGGGATGATTCATTTAGCACTTATTAATGTAATTAAGTAAATTATGACTAGATTCGAGCGGATTGGTGGAGAAATCAAGGGGTAAAGCTATAATTGAGACTTGAGTTGTGTTCAAGGCATCGAGGTGAGTGTTTGGTCTAACCTTAGCTTGAGGGAATAGGAGTTGAGTCTTATTTGCTACTTGCTATTTGTCGAGTACGATGCATAGGCATGGTGACGAGTATCTATACATTGGTGTCTAGCATGACCGTGAGTCCTTATATTGCGAATATCCTGGTTTTGTTATAGCTTCCATACTTAATTGATGATTTCTATATGTTGTAAAGAGTATGTGAAAGAAAATTGTGATCGTTGAGCTTCGTGGAGCGTTGGCTCGAGTTGAAATACAAATTGTGAAGGTATATGAGATATTTAAATCCTTGGAGCGTTGGCTCAAGTGATAATGTGAACTATGAGATGAAAGTGAAAGAAAGAGGAAGAGTTATTGGTTTATTCCCTTGCCGGGACGTTGTGTTGTCTTATTGGTTTTCTCCCATGCCGGGTCATGGAAATTTATTGATATTGTTCCCTTGCCGGGATTTAATTGCTTAATTGCATTCCCTTGTCGGGATTTCTATCATTATTTGTTTACTTTCTTGCCCCTTATGTGTGATTGTTGTTTGGGTGAGGGAGAGTGATAAAAGCACAAAGGGTGATGCCGTGCATTGTATGATATTTGTGGATCGGGTTGCGCGCCGCAACAGTGTTAAATGATATGGATCGGGTTGCATGCCGCAACAATGATATTTGTGGATCGGGTTGCGCGCCGCAACAATGCTAAATGATATGGATCGGGTTGCACGCCGCAACAGTGTTGTTATATATTGGGATCGGGTTGCGTGCCGCAACAATTATTGATACAAGCGTGTTTATTCTAGATATTAGTTTCTTTGTCCGCTGTAAATTCTAAGCTGCCCTTAGACTGTTACTCTGGGTTTATTGTTAATACTGGTATAGCCCCACAACATGTTTCCCCCTCCCATCTTTACTTGTTTATTCCTGTTTTTTTTTTCCGCTGTACATTATATAACTGCACAGGTGTAATTGGTAGTCCGGTCCTAGCCTCGTCATACTTTGCCGAGGTTAGGCTAGGCACTTACCAGCACATGGGGTCGGTTGTGCTGATACTACACTCTGTGCTATTTTACACAGATCCAGGTTTCGGACAGCAGCAGCAGTAGTGTGGGAGTAGGCTTTCAGTCCAGCGAGACCCGAGGTAGCCTTGCGGGCGTCCGCAGGCCCGGCGTCTCCTCTATCCCTTATTTTGTCTGTTATCTCATTATATTCGAGATAAACAGTTTATGTTCTCTTTTTCAGACGTTTGTATTTAGTATTCTTAGCAGTTCGTGAGTATTGTGACACCAGTCTTGGGTAGAGGCCTTTGTTGAAATTTTTCCGCATTTCTATTCAGTTTTCTATAATATTGAGACTTCCGCTTATTATTTAATTTCGTTGCTTTTGTATAATTGCCGATAATTGTTAAAAGGAATTATGTTATTTATGAAAAGTAATTAAATTTGGCTTGCCTAGCTCCCATTAGTAGGCGCCATCACGACTCCCGAGGGTGGGGAATCCGGGTCATGACAAGTTGGTATCAGAGCTCTAGGTTGCATAGGTCACAACTCACGGACAAACTTAGTAGAGTCTGAGGGATCGGTACGGAGACGTCTGTATTTATCCCCTTGAGGCTACGGAGTTAGGAAAAGTTTCACATTTGTTCTCTTTTGTCGTGCGGTTTGGTTTCTCAATGCTAATTGAATTTCTACTATGTTCTCTCGCAGATGGCGAGAACACGCGCTTCCTCATCTTCCGATCAGCAGTCCGAGCCCCAGGCAGCTCCCACTAGGGGCAGAGGGCGAGGCCGACGCCGTGCTAGAGGCCGAGGTAGGGGCAGAGCTCAGCCCCGAGCAGCAGCACCAGTGGCGGAGCCTCAGGTCGACTTTGACGAGGAGGTTCCGACCCCAGCCCCAGCAGTTCCGGTGGGCCCAGCTCAAGTCCCAGAGGGTTTATTGCTACCCCAGTTCTTTAGGACGCTCTAGTCCGATTGGTGGGTCTCATGGAGAGTGTTACCCGAACAGGTTTGCTTCCTGTAGCACCAACCATCTCTTAGGCTGGAGGAGGGGCCCAGACTCCTGCTACTCGTACTCCGGAGTAGGGAGTTCCCCCGATTCAGACTCCAGCAGTTCCTCCAGTTGAAGCAGCCTAGCCGGGTGTGGTAGCCCAGGCCGGTGATGGGGCAGCTATGTCTGCCGATGCTTTATGGAGGTTGGATAGGTTCACCAAGCTCTTCACCACTACCTTCAGCGATGCATCTACCGAGGATCCTCAGGAGTATTTGGACAGCTGCCACGAGGTTCTTCGGAACATGGGTATTGTTGAGATCAATGGGGTTGATTTTGCTGCATTTCGCCTATATGGATTCGCCAAGACTTGGTGGAGGGATTACTGTTTAGCCAGGCCAGCAGGGTCGCCATCTTTGACATGGGAGCAGTTTTCAGTGTTTTTTCTGGAGAAGTTTCTCCCCATGACTCAGCGAGAGGCCTTTCGGAGGCTGTTCAAGCGCCTTCAGTAAGGTTCCATGACGGTCACTCAGTACGAGACCAGGTTTATTGAGTTGGCCGCCATGCTATTGTCATACTTCCCACCGAGAGAGAGAGGGTGAGGAGGTTTATTGATGGTCTTATTCAGCCGATTCGTCTTCAGATGGCTAGAAAGGCGGGGAGTGATATCACTTTTCAGGAGGCCGCCAATGTGGCCCGGAGGATTGAGATGGTATTATCACAGGGGGGTGGTCATGGGGGAGACAAGAGAGCCCGTCATTCCGGCAGATTCAGTGGTACCTCGTCTGGAGGTAGAGATTCATATGGTAGAGGCCATCTTCCTAGGCCCTTTCAGTCAGCTCTCCAGGTTTCTCACGGTACATCAGGTGGCCGTGGTTCTCAGGCAGACTATTCTGATCAGTAGTCATTCAGTGCACCGCTAGCTCCTATCAGCGCACCGCCACTTCAGAGTTTCTGTGGGGGTCATTCAGGTCGCCAGGGTCAGCCTCAGTTTCTCAGCCACATCATTCGGATAGATGTTATGAGTGTGGTGAGTATGGTCACATCAGGAGGGCTTGCCCGAGGTTGAGGGGTGCTCAGCCGCAGCAGCAAGGTCCCCGTACTATGATTCAGGCACCAGATGTTCCACAGGCCGCGCAACCAGCCAGAGGCGGGGGTAGAGGTGCTAGAGGTGGAGGTGGAGGTCATAGAGGTGGAGCTCAGGCAGCCAGAGGTGGAGGCCAGCCAGCAGCCGGCCGTCCTAGAGAGGCAGTTCAAGGTGGTGGGGCCCAGCCCCGATGTTATGCTCTTCCAGCTAGGCCAGAGGGTGAGTCTTCAGATGCAGTCATTACAGGTACTATTCTGGTTTGTGATAGAGATGCTTCAGTGCTATTTGATCCAGGGTCTACGTATTCGTATGTGTCCTCTTATTTTGCACCGTACCTGGTCATGCCTAGTGATCCACTGAGTATTCCTATTTATGTATCTACACCGGTGGGTGATTCTATTGTGGTCGATCGAGTTCATCGTTCTTGTGCTGTGGTGATTGGGGGTCTTGAGACCCGTGTTGACTTGTTGCTTTTAGATATGGT
The DNA here is from genome assembly GCF_001879085.1 of Nicotiana attenuata. Lineage (NCBI taxonomy): Eukaryota > Viridiplantae > Streptophyta > Magnoliopsida > Solanales > Solanaceae > Nicotiana > Nicotiana attenuata. Next base: position 138,528 of record NW_017672988.1, read on the forward strand.
CGACTTCGATGTTATATTGGGGATGGACTGGTTATCCCCGTATCATGCTATCTTGGACTGCCATGCCAAGACCGTGACCTTAGCTTTACCAGATTTGCCCCGTTTAGAGTGGAGAGGGACCCCAGGTCACTCTACCCGCAGTGTTATTTCGTACGTGAAGGCTCGGCGTATGGTCGAGAAGGGGTGTTTGGCTTACTTGGCTTATGTTCGTGATTCCAGTGCTAGGTCCCTCCTATTGATTCTGTGCCTATTGTCCGGGAGTTCCCCAAAGTTTTTCCTTCAGACCTGCCGGGTATGCCACCCGACAGGGATATTGATTTCTGCATTGATCTGGTTCTGGGCACTCAGCCCATTTCTATTCCCCATATCATATGGCCCCGCCGGAGTTGAAAGAGTTAAAGGAACAGTTGCAGGATTTGCTTGAGAAGGGTTTCATTAGACTTAGTGTTTCATCTTGGGGTGTGCTGGTGTTATTTGTCAAGAAGAAGGATGGGTCAATGAGAATGTGTATTGATTATCGGCAATTGAACAAGGTGACAGTCAAGAATAAGTATCCACTGCTGAGGATTGATGATTTGTTCGACCAGCTTCAGGGTGCCAGGGTATTTTCCAAGATTGACTTGCTATCTGGCTACCATCAGTTGAGGATTAGGGCATCCGATTTCCCTAAGACAGCTTTCCGCACTCGGTATGGGCATTATGAGTTTTTGGTTATGTCATTTGGGTTGACCAATTCCCCAGCAGCTTTTATGGACTTGATGAACCGGGTGTTCAGGCCTTATTTGGATTTGTTCGTGATAGTCTTTATTGATGATATTTTGATATACTCCTGCAGCCAGGAGGAGCACGAGCATCACCTTAGAGTGGTTCTTCAGACTCTGAGGGATAGTCAGTTATATGCCAAGTTCTCCAAGTGTGAGTTCTGGCTGAGTTCAGTTGCATTTTTGGGTCATGTTGTATCAGCAGAGGGTATTCAGGTGGACCCAAAGAAGATAGAGGCAGTCAAGAACTGGCCTAGACCAGCATCAGCTACGGAGATCCGGAGTTTCTTGGGGTTGGCAGGCTACTATCGACTGTTCGTGGAGGGGTTTTCATCCATTGCAGCCCCGATGACCAGATTGACCCAGAAGGGTGCCCAGTTCAGATGGTCGGATGAGTGTGAGGCGAGCTTTCAGAAGCTTTAGACAGCTCTGACTACGGCACCGGTGTTAGTTTTGCCCACAGGTTCAGGGCCTTATACAGTCTATTATGATGCTTCCCGTGTTGGGCTTGGTGCAGTGTTGTTGCAGGATGACAAGGTCATTGCCTATGCTTCGAGGCAGTTGAAGATTCACGAGAAGAACTATCCAGTGCATGATTTGGAGTTGGCACACGCATTGAAGATTTGGAGGCACTATTTGTATGGCGTGGTATGTGAGGTGTTCACTGACCACAAGAGTCTTCAGTACTTGTTCAAGCAAAAGGAGGTGGTTGGAATTGTTGAAGGATTATGATGTCACCATTTTATATCTTCCGGAGAAGGCCAATGTAGTGGTCGATGCTTTGAGTAGGAAGTCAGCCAGTTTGGGCAGTCTTGCTTATATTCCGGTCAGTCAAAGGCCGTTTGCTTTGGATGTTCAGGAATTAGCCAATCAGTTCGTGAGACTGGATGTTTCTGAGCCCAGTCGTGTGCTAGCTTGCACGGTTGCTTGCTCTTCATTATTGGAGCGCATNCCAAAGGGTTATCACCTGTTTTCTTACCCATTCTGTACTTCCGAGGCCTTGAAAACCTCATTTAGGGTTGCCTCGATTTGCGTGCACAGTCCGGGCGCTTAGCCGGAAGGCTTAAATATGAATTCTGTGAGAAAAATGCTAAATTTTGATATTAAATTGAATAAATTTGACTTCGGTCAACATTTTGGGTAAACGGATCCGGACCCATGATTTGACGGTTCCGGAGGGTCCGTAGAAAATATGGGACTTGGGCGTATCGCCGGAATCGAATTCCGAGGTCCCAAGCCCGAGAATTGAATTTTTGAGTTGAATTATTTCTGGAATTATTAAGGAATTGGAAATGAAATTTGATTATGAGACTATGGTATCGGGCCCGTATTTTGGTTCCGGCGCCCGGTACAAGTCTTATATATGATTTAAGCACTTTCTGTAAAGTTTGGTTTAAAACGGACGTCGTTTGACGCGTTCCGGACTTGAAATGGATAATTTGATGTTTTATGAAATTTGGAAGAAATCATGGGTTTGAGGCCTAATTTGATGTTCATGATGTTAGTTTGGCGATTTGATCGCACGGATAAGTCCGTAGGATGGTTTTGAGGTGGTGTGTATGTTTGGTTTGGAGCCCCGAGGGCTCGGGTGAGTTTTGAGTAGGTTCCAGGATGCCTTAGACTTAAAATATCAGCTGTTGCAGGTTCAGGAAATATTGCAGGCCTCTGAACCCTCTAGCGCGGTCCGTGAGAAATCGCATGCGGCCGCGAAGGGGCCAGCGCGGCCGCGGTCGCCTTTGCGCGGTCCGCGGTGGGTGCTGTGCGGCCGCGGTCGCCTTTGCGCGGTCCGTGCAGGGCTAATATCCGCAGGTCTTCAGGTAGGCCAGGCCAGCGCGGCCGCGGTCCCTTTTTGCGCGGTCCGCGCTGGGACTTCAGAGGGGTATATATAGACGGGAATTTCAGTCATTTTTCACTTTTCAAAAACCCAGAAACATAGGAGGCGATTTTTCCAACGATTCTTCTTCTTCAAAAAGATTGGTAAGTGACTTCTAACTCATTTTCTTTACTCCTTAACATCTTTCGACAAAATTTCAACTTTAAATCAAAGATTTTAATGGGAAAATTTGGGTATGCTGGGTAGAACCTAGGTTTTTCAAAAATTGGGGATTTGGACCTCAATTTGAGGTCCGATTTCAAAATAAATTATATATTTGGGTTTGTGGGGGAATGGGTAACTGGGTTTTGGTTCGAACCTCGGGTTTTGAGCATGTGGGCCCAGGGGCATTTTTGACCTTTTTGGGTAAAACTTGGAAAAACTTATTTTCATGCATTGGGGATGATTCATTTAGCACTTATTAATGTAATTAAGTAAATTATGACTAGATTCGAGCGAATTGGTGGAGAAATCAAGGGGTAAAGCTATAATTGAGACTTGAGTTGTGTTCAAGGCATCGAGGTAAGTGTTTGGTCTAACCTTAGCTTGAGGGAATAGGAGTTGTGTCTTATTTGCTACTTGCTATTTGTCGAGTACGATGTATAGGCATGGTGACGAGTATCTATACATTGGTGTCTAGCATGACCGTGAGTCCTTATATTGCGAATATCCTGGTTTTGTTATAGCTTCCATACTTAATTGATGATTTCTATATGTTGTAAAGAGTATGTGAAAGAAAATTGTGATCGTTGAGCTTCGTGGAGCGTTGGCTCGAGTTGAAATACAAATTGTGAAGGTATATGAGATATTTAAATCCTTGGAGCGTTGGCTCAAGTGATAATGTGAACTATGAGGTGAAAGCGAAAGAAAGAGGAAGGGTTAATCGTTTATTCCCTTGCCGGGATGTTGTGTTGTTTTGTTGATTTTCTCCCATGCCGGGTCATGGAAATTTATTGATATTGTTCCCTTGCCGGGATTTAATTGCATTCCCTTGTTGAGATTTCTATCATTATTTGTTTACTTTCTTGCCCCTTATGTGTGATTGTTGTTTGGGTGAGGGAGAGTGATAAAAGCACGAAGGGTGATGCCGTGCATTGTATGATATTTGTGGATTGGGTTGCGCGCCGCAACAGTGTTAAATGATATGGATCGGGTTGCATGCCGCAACAATGATATTTGTCGATCGGGTTGCGCGCCGCAACAGTGTTAAATGACATGGGTCGGGTTTCACGCCGCAATAATGATATTTCTGGATCCTGTTGCACGCCGCAACAATGCTAAATGATATGGATCGGGTTGCACGCCGCAACAGTGTTGTTATATATTGGGATCGGGTTGTGCGCCGCAACAATTATTGATACAAGCGTGTTTATTCTGGATATTAGTTTCTTTGTTCGCTGTAAATTCTAAGCTGCCCTTAGAATGTTACTCTGGATTTATTGTTAATACTTGTATACCCCCACAGCATGTTTCCCCCTCCCATCTTTACTTGTTTATTCCTGTTTTTTTTTTCCGCTGTACATTATATGACTGCACAGGTTTAGTTGGTAGTCCGGTCCTAGCCTCGTCATACTTTGCCGAGGTTAGGCTAGGCACTTACCAGCACATGGGGTCGGTTGTGCTGATACTACACTCTGTGCTATTTTGCACAGATCCAGGTTTCGGACAGGAGCAGCACTAGTGTGGGAGTAGGATTTCAGTCCAGCGAGACCCGAGGTAGCCTTGCAGGCGTCCGCAGGCCCGGGGTCTCCTCTATCCCTTATTTTGTCTGTTATCTCATTGTATTCGAGATAAACAGTTTATGTTCTCTTTTTCAGACGTTTGTATTTAGTATTCTTAGCAGTTCGTGAGTATTGTGACACCAGTCTTGGGTAGAGGCCTTTGTTGAAATTTTTCAGCATTTCTATTCAGTTTTCTATAATATTGAGACTTCCGCTTATTATTTAATTTCGTTGCTTTTGTATAATTGCAGATAATTGTTAAAATGAATTATGTTATTTATGAAAAGTAATTAAATTTGGCTTGCCTAGCTCCCATTAGTAGGCGCCATCACGACTCCCGAGGGTGGGGAATCCGGGTCGTGACAGCACTGATGTATAAAATTTCATTACTTTGTCAATGACTATAAATAGAATCCATATAGCTATAAAGTAAACAACGGGATAGTACATTAAACTGCTTGGGATGAAATCCGACTGAATGTATTTTCTCGTAAAAAAGTTACCGTAGCTGAGGATGAAATGAAGTTAAATTAAACGCTAAACAATGGAGACACGTCCACTCCAAATATCATGTTAGAAATCACTCCAACACCAAGTGTTTTCACCAGACCAAACATCATTTGCCCAATTTTTCCACTACTTTGATGTTGTGGTTGTGGCGCATTGTAATGGTGCATGTTAGATGGACTAGGACAAAATGAGCTAGAATTAGGATTCCAATATGGAATCCCATAAGCATAACCACCAAAATGTTGTGGCTGAGGGAATACAGATGGTGGAACGTATGTAGGATTTCCTCGGCGCGATGATGTTTTCTTTTCACATTGTACCATAAGACAACCCATATGAATCGTAACAGACATTGCAAATGCCATCGAATTGACGATTTCCTTGTGGCTTGCGGACGACAAGTTTGAGCGAATGGTTCGGATGCATGAAAGAAGAAAGAATTGTTGGGCATGTTCCACAGTATTCATGCAGGTCAAATTCGCAACCATGACTGCGATATCTCTTACCTATGCCTGGGATCTTACAACCATCACATAAATATTTAGTGTTGGAATCATATACTGTTAATGAATGTTTTGGGTGTGTGAAATGTTGTATGGTTGTCTTTGGGAGAGGTGCCATTTCTGAAAAAAAAAATCAGAAGTAAGAACTCTGAAATAATGGGACCTCCAAATTAAGGGCTAGAGGACAATGGAAGACTTTATTGGATTACTGCTCCAAAGTCTTTCAATTCACTTGTTTTTGTCTATATTAAATATATCAACTATATTTTACTTTATTAATACTACTTCCTCAACACTTAATAAACTGGATGCTTCCTAATAATTAATTAAGAGACGACTTGGACGATTTCTGTAGCTGACTAATTGTAGATGCTACTTCTTTTTTTTTTTTTTTTTTTAAATAAAATTGCTACTTAAAGATAATATTAGTATATATATAGTGCGTACTGTGTCACATATTACAAGTTGTACAAGTTGTTGTGTTCGACAAATTAAATGTAACCATTTCGAATCGTCTCTTTATACTAATCAGAAGCATCAAATGTTGGTGATGAAGAACTAATATTAGTCAATTTATGGTTGATGTATTTCCATCTTCTCTATGCATTATCGGTTTGTTATCTGTTACTACCAACCAAAGATAAAACTTGGAAATTTACTATATTTAAACCGCAAGATAATACAAAGAAAGGGCACCGTAAAGAGGAGATATCCAGTCAAATAGCAGATTGCAAAAAAAAAAAAAAAAAAAAAAAAAAAAAAAAAATTATATAGCAGATCACCAAACTGTACATTTTTTCTCGCAATATGGCAACTTAGATAGTACCACAGTCAGACTTTTATATAACAGCATCCTTATATAATAACACATCTTATAAAAGTATGTTTTTTATAACAACAATTCGCTATAACATCCAAAAATATCCGAAACAAATGAAGTTGTTATAGAAAGGTTTGATTGTACCATCAAGAGTGGATGGGATATGATTAGGATCCCGCCATTTTAACATGAGGTGCTTTGTGTACGGAGAATTTTTCGACAGAGAGTGCTTTACCCCTCCTCCGCCTCTCCATAATTGGCGTATTTGGTGCGAATCTGAATGAGTAGGGTAAACAGATTCTGATACCGAATAATCGAAACAAAACAAAAGAGGTACTCAATTAACTTGTAAAATGTCTATACAAAAAGTCTGGATCCAGAACCCATAAACTTAAATTCTATACAAAAAATTAATAGCTTATCTCTATTTTGAAGAAAAAAAAAATTAAACAATTAAACCCCTTAAATAGGAAATCCTCAACAAGAAACCGTTCATCTAGTTAATCAAGTAAATTATCTAGAGTACTTGAAGCGGAACAATAGAAAAGCGAACTAAAATAAAAATGAGAAATTTTATGCAAAATTTTTTAATTTCTTTTTAAATTTAATACAAATGGCTTATATGTTTTATGCAAGAAAGTTACTACTAGTAGTTGATATTTCTTATTTAATAATGCTTGATTGTTTTTAAGTGTTTCAAAAGATATGTGTTCCAAGAAATATTTGTTCTATAGTTTAATTAAAGATGTGAATAAGAAGATCTAACAAAATGTTTATTCGTTTTCTTATACGATCATAAAACCAAATACATAGGATTAATTGTTTTTGTAATTTTAATTTTCTTTTTAAATATACTTATAAGTTATCTATACTTCAAGTTCTTAAAAAGTAAACACGTTGTAGATAGTTAAATTTTATTAAATTAAAATCTACAAAAAATTTGGATTTTATCCCAAATAAAATATATATTAGCCCAAATAAATATGATGGACTAGTATATTTGGCTTAATTATTTAAATCTAATCAAATTGATTTAAATAAAAGTCTAATACGATTGCGCTAGCCATTATTCTATCAAATGGGCCGGCCTATAAGCCTAAACCCAATGACCACTAGAGTTTTCTTGGAGGCTACTTCACTCACACCTATATAACGGGGTCAAAGGGGAAGGTTAAAAGAGACCCAGATATGAGAAAGCTAGAACTACATCAAGTAAGCAGAAGAAAAGGCTAAAGAGGCTCTGAAAAATAGCATCAAGGTCTCCCTCTACAACTGCAATCTTTGTCAGTGGTCAAATCCCAAAGGCGAACTCAAATCATAGGCGGGTGGCTTCAAATCTTCCGTTCGTGATAACCCAACACCAAATCCTAGTCCATGACGCACCACAAGTTTGAAATCCGACAAGTTCAAGATCAAGCTCTCGAGCCCTTGAACCATCGTTCGTGAAGAGAATTATCAAAGGACTACATCTCTTTAGATTTGAGATATTCTACAGATTGTAACCCCGTCACTTGAAATCGAATATAATATTTGTGGCTATATTTCTTGTCTTGATTTTTATTTTTCAGGAACGGAATTTAGTTGTTACAAATTTTGGTACACCCAGTGGGTGTGCCAGAATCACCAAAGATTTGTGATACACTTAGACATCCAGAGCTTCAACATGTCCAAATTCTGGCGCAGAACCCTCTCTAGATAGACTAGTGCAATTTTCTATTTTTCGAAATTGATCCAGCCATCTGCCAAGCTAACTTTCCAGCTTTGCACACTTTCGCAAAAAAATTCACATCTCAATATGGAAGTGTCCAAATCACAACACGTTTGCAGTGTTGGAAAGAAGTCTCTGAGATCTAAAACATACTTAAAAGAATAAAGCTCCACCCTTTTTGATCCAGTCGCAGCAACATTTTGAATCAGGCACTGAAATCGGGAGAATTATTCAGGCAACATACTTCTATGTTTATTTTGTAGCTTTGGCGGAGACGTTCATAGATAGTTCTCCATCACAGATCAGGTGAATAAGCATGTGATCACCACCCACTTCTTGGAGGAAAAAAGGTATATGAAACATCCCATCAATCGAGACTCGTCTTGGATGACCTTTTGTTGCAATTTGGTAAAGAAGTTCATGGAGCATCCTAACCTTCAAGCTCTGGCGTGACACAACCCCTTCTTGCAACTTGGTGAAGAAGTGAATTAAGCGTCCTTCTCACGACTTGAAGAAAGGATACATACAGTGCTCCATCTTTCGAGCTTTGGAGGAGAGCATTATCAGCTTCTCTTTGCCATCATGATAGAGAGACTTTTCTTTATGTGATTGAACTAAGAATGAAGCTCTAAGTTGCCTACGTACCCCGCCGAGGAGGATCATTTCATTACATAGTTTAGGAAAAATATATATTTTTTATGTAGTTTATATTTGTGCAACAAGGAGCTTTGCAACAAGACTATGCTCGAATTTAAGAAGCTTTACAACTTGAAGACTTGCTCGAATTTGAAGATCTTTGCAACTTGAATATTTGGATCGAATTTGAAATAAGATTTAGCTCGAATTTGAAGATCTTTGAAACTTGAAGATTTGGCTCGAATCTGATGAGCTTTGTAACTTGAATATTTGGCTCGAATAGAGCTTTATGACATGAATATTTGGCTCAAATTTGATGAGCTTTAGCACTTGAAGATTTGGTACATGTAGTGTAGGCTCATGCATCAAGGAACCTCATAACTTGCAATTTAAGCTCGTGCGTTAAGGAGCTTCAAAACTTGTAGTTTAGGCTCGTGCATTGAGGAGCATCATAACTTACTGTTTAAGTTCGTATGTTGAGGAACATCATAACTTGCAGTTTAGGCTCGTGCATTGAGGAGCATCAGTACTTGCAATTTAAACTCGTACTTTGAGGAGCATCATAACTTGGAGTTTAAGCTCGTGCGTTGAGGAGCATCATAACTTGCAGTATAAGCTCGTGCGTTGAGGAGCATAGCGACATGCAAAGACTCTTTGGTTTCATTCCCGGATGAAAACTTGCCACCATCCTCAACTTCTTGTTCTTCTTTGTCGTAAGGCTCAAAGACAGGTAGCCCCTGGTCTCCACTTGTGTCCATGCTTAGTTCCATATCATGAGCACGAGTTGCTAGTTCTTCAAATGTTTTGAGCTTTATGCCTTTTAAGATATAGCGAATACCCTAATGCATGCCTTGAATGCACATTTTGATGCTAGAAGTTTCGCTAAGGCGATCTTTGTAGTTGAGGCTTAAGATCCTCCACCGGTTTATGAAGTCAATAACTGGCTCATTCTTGTGTTGATGAACATTTGTAAGTTATATGATGCTTACGATGTGTCTTGTGCTTTTGAAAGGATTGAGAAACTCTTGCTCCAACTGTTCCCAACTATCGATGGAACCAAACTCGAGATTTGTGTACCAATCGAATGCATTACTTTTGAGAGATCGAACAAACTATTTGACAAGATAATCATCGTACGTTCCAGCATTGTTGCAAGTTTCAACAAAATGCGCTACATATTGTCTCGATCTCCCTTGTCGTCGAATTGTTGCAACTTAGGAGGTTGATAAACAATGTGAATCTTCAAGTTACCAATTCTTTGCATATACGGCTTTGCATATCTGAGAGATAATTTGGACGACGATTCAGGCTTATCTTTGATAGCCTCTATGATGAAGTCCTTCAATTTCTCAACGAGAATCAGACCTTCAGTGGAGACTTGGATCTCATTGGTTGTTTTTGCTTGCTTTTCGAAGGAGTCTCCTTTCTCTTGTGACCTTTAAAGATTTAAAGGTATTTGTGTGGATTCTCTTTCTACTATGCTATCCAACTTATTTTTTAACTTGGAAAGTTTAACATCTTCATCTTGCACGTGCTTCAACAATCCTTCAACCGCTTTTGTCAAATTTGCAAGTTGTTCTTCTACGGTTGAAGTTTCAATAATCATTGATTGCATGATTGCCGCCGAGGATGAAGAACTATACGGATCTTTATTAGGATTGAGCTTAGAGGTCTCATTAATGAAGACTAGAGTACATCCAGCGCTCAAGCCATCATCATCGACTTGCATGAAAGGTTTCTTGGATTTAGCTAAACTAAGTTGCGCAAGAACCTTTTCGATCCTTTTGTCGATGTCGTTCCCTTTTTGGGCCGTGCTTGTAAAGGATCTTTCTCCTTTTGAGGATGAAGATCTGAAAATAGGGGTTGATGCAGACGATGCTTGGAGTGCTTGTTGTCCTAAAGAGCTTGCTTTGCTCCTTGTAACTGGTCTAACACTTCCAAAGGCAACATTGAGGATGTTTTTCACATCAGCATTAATGAACTTGAAATTTGCATTCTTAGTGTAAGTTGACCTTAAGTTGATTTTCTGTGAAGTCATTTCGATGTTCTTGAACTTAGGTGATTGAAAAGTTGGGATGAGAGGTAGAGATTATCCCACCGGGCATGCCAGAATTTCATAACAAGAAACAAGAGAGAACTTGTGGATCAAACGCCGCAAATTTCTCTAAAGCAATCAAGTTCAAGTTCAAGAAATGATCAAGTTCAAGATTAAGAACGAAATCAAGTGTAAGGTGCTCGAGATCAAGATTACTTGTTCTCATTACTGTTCGTGGCGATCATCAAAGCGCCGTGACGGATAAATTCAATTAAACTCAAATTCAAGATCAAGCTCAAAAGCCCTTGAATTTATTTACTATGGAAAAGAAGAATTAGAGGATTCTAGAGATTGTAAGACTCATATTGTTTGATATCAAATACTACGATTGTTGCAATATTATTCGATCTCGATTATTTTCTTGACGTAATTTTATTGCCTACACACGTAACACTCTTGTAAAATGAAAAGTTTTAGTCAACCTGATATTTGTGCTGGATTTCCATTTTGTAAGGAGATTAAGTGTATGATCTTAAAAACTATAAGAAATGTATCTACAACTGAATCATATTATAAGAATGTTTAGTGTAATTTACTCGTAAATGTATTGTGAACTTGGTGAATACATAAAGAATCTTAAAAATCAGTAGAATCACGTGAAGATGAACATTGAGAGCAACAACAACGCGTTATGGGTCCCTAAAAAGAAGCTGTGGTCTCTAAATGATTTCTAATTTAGATGTGAACCCTTCAACCTAGCTGCCTCACGAGTCACAGTCATCCTTACAGAAGTTAATTGTCACCTTAGTGATATAAACTATCACTAATTGTACAAACAACGAGAGATCAAACCGTCCAAGCCTTTAAATTCTTTTAAATTATTAGGAAGCATCAAGATTCATGTAATTAGATAAGATTACACGGAAAATTAGTATAAAATAATAACTTTTTCCTGCGATAATAGACATGTAATGAATATTATACCATTCACTTTAAAGTCATCACCAGTAGACTTTAATCTTTACATAACATGTGTGCGGACAAAGTTTCACATTGGTAGATAAAAAAATTGGGAGCCTCTCTTAAGGGTGTGAGGCCCTTTAGGAAAAACCGTGCAGGCTTGGCCCAAAGCCGATAATATTACACCATGTAAAAATATATTTGGGTAGTTTAAGTCCAACAACTGGTATCAGAGCCCAGATTCGGCAGGACGAATATAGAGATGGCAGAGTGATGGTGCGGGGCTGTGCGCTCACAAGAAGAAACTAGTTGTAGACTTCGGTTGCCATAATACTCTGACAATGTGGGTGGCATACAGTGAATCTCGGAAATTGACCTGTGGATCGTGGTAATGGGCCACGTGGAACTGGTTGGAGGGGGAGACCCGTGGATCGTGATAGCGGGTCCCGTGGAACTTAGTTCTAGGGAGAGATTATTGGATGTGCGAGCAAATTAAAGTTTCATATTGATAGCTGAAAAGATTGAGAGCCTAGATATAAGGTGTAAGCTTTTAATGGTGTGAGGCCTTTTGGAGAAAGCCGTGCGGGTTTAGCCCAAATCACATAATATTACACCATGTAAAGAGTATCTTTGGGCCGTCTAAGTCTAACACTTAAAAATCTCAAGTAATGGAACTGTGATCATATATACATTTGTACACAAGATGGAGTTTAATTTCAATATATTGACATTGTAGTTAATTATTTAAATTTCTCTTTGTCGTGCTTCATTGATCTATAGTTAGAAAACACAAGTTCTTTTGTGCCTCATTATTGTATGGATTTTATAAAATAAGTTTAAGGACAACTTAATATAGTTTGGATTTAGGCCAACAACTTCGTTGAGCCGATTTTTTTGATAGTATGAAAATTCTTTACACTATTAGTGTATATGAATTAAAAGAACAAATGCCACATACTTGTTATTCATGGGAGCATCAGTTCCTCCCCATTTCACGGAAACGTCATGGTTGAACCAATCTAACAAAACTTGTATTTTACAACATTAAAGTTGCTGAAGTACTATAATAGGAAGCATCCAGGTTACAGATGAAGTAGTTAAGCAATGATCTAGTTGATGTATTTAGATATATATATCTATGAAGAAAAAAAAAACCAGTAAAAAACTTTGGTCTATGGAGCAAAAGTCCTACATAAAGTCTTCCAATATTGTCATCTTGCCCTTTTGAGGTTCCATTTTTTCCAACATCTTAACTTCTGATTTCTTTCTACAAATGGCACCTCTCCCAAAAAACAACAGACAACATTTTACACTCCCAGAACATTCTCTAACAGTATTTGATTCCAACACTGGATATCTATGGGATGGTTGCAAGACCCCAGGCATAGGTAAAAGATATCGCTGCCATGGCTGCGAATTTGACCTGCATGAATACTGTGGAACATGCCCAACAATTCTTTCTTCTTTCATGCATCCGTACCATTCACTCAAGCTCGTTGTCCGCAAGTGATCACGCCCAATTATGCCTTATAAAAAGGATTAAGCGGTCGCTGCAAATATAATCCGGTTTACAAGTCCGGAGTCGACTCCCACAGAGAACTAAGGCTTAGCTACAGTTGCTCACTATCACAAAGAATACAAGCTTGAACAATTCCTAACTTATAGATATTAAGATTCTTATGTTTAACTAACTAACTAACAAATTAAAATAATAAATTAACGCTAAAGATACTACAGGTTGGAGAAAAGATTAAGGAGGTCTAGAGTTATGATTTTCCCAATTGTCGGAATCCTTCCCGCTATGTATTCTATAATTTCGCCAAAGTATTCTCTACCGATCATGAGCGCTCTGCGTGTTGTAATTCTCTCCCGAGTAATTACCACAATTTACTAGACATACTCTACCGAGTTACGCTAGCTGACTTTATTTACAGCTCACTTAGATCGCACCCAAGGTTTCGTTATCCCTAATCCCACCTTTAAACTCTTGGTTATTGATTCCTCACATACGTCGGGAGTGATGTTGTTCAACAACTACCTAAATATGCACTCTCTCCCGAGTAATACATACTAAATAGGCACAGCTAATTTAGGGCCCTTCAATCAACCACAAGAATAATATAGTTGAACAAATAGAGAAAATACTACGGCTCAATTATATAAAAACATAACAAGAATTTATCCTTCAAAAGGTTCCATCAAAACCCTAGATAACA